>NC_083765.1:1527432-1532432 GCF_963514075.1 Conger conger | reverse complement strand
ACCAAAAAAACCTTGTCCGTATCGCCGCTTCAGCCAAGCCCAATCCACATTTCTAAAGCGCATGAATGGGCTGATAGTTCGCGGATACGCAGATAGATTAGATCATAAAACGGAGCGCGCAGCAACCCCTAACCATTGCAGCTGCTTACCAACTACCTCTCGACCGTACCGGTCCATACAGTTAGCGACAGATACGTCAGCATTTCACGGTAAATTCTATATTTAACCAGCTGTGAGTGGTTAGTGGTTAAAGCCTGCATTCATTTCGCTCTGTCGTATAAGCAACAGTTCAGTTAGCAACAAAATCACGTCATTCAGTAATCTGCGTCACATAATGTACTTTCGATTTGCTTGCTTCAGCACATTTCAAGCCATCGTGAGAGCACGTTTATTGAAGCAGTAATATGCCGCGATACGCATATACAGCCGAAAGGTTGCTCGTATTACCTGAGGTGAGAAGCAGGAACACTGAGAAGATGCTCTTCATGGCTTCTCTCCGCTGCGGTCTGATGCTGATCAGCGGCTCAGGTCGCCCTCCTCTCTCCGTGCCCAGCGACCGTTTTAATGCCACGCCTTTATACCCGCTGGTACCTTCCTTCCCTCAAGACTCAGCTCAGCCAACCACAGATAATGTGTACATACCTCTTCACAGGCAGTTTTTATTTCATGTATTTTGATCAAATCTATCGGTAGCTAAGTTATTAGTTGCTAATCTGTCACCATTAGTTCACTTGTGTCATCCACTTGACTCTTCAGTATCCCTGAAAGAAAAACCCAGTATGTGTAGAGTAGTCTCCACCTGTTAAGTATAAAAACAACGGCTCAATTCCCACATATGCGATGAGAACCGTAAACCCACACTGGCACTTAGGAGGCGGGTAAAACCACACTGGCACTTAGGAGGCGGGTAAAACCACACTGGCAGTCAGGTGACATTCCCGTGGATGATCCGATGGGCACATATCCACCATGTTTCTCATTCTCTTATCTTACTGGTGTTCATGCCCTATGACACGTATTTGCTTGCGTTGCTACAGTTCAGAGGTCATTTCCACTGGTAGACAGCTTCTCTCTGCACATTAGTAGAAGTGGGCACATTTAATGCTTTGCACAAATTACCCAGTCAATGCCATATGAGCTATATTTCGTGAGCCAATTAAAAATGTCCCACAGTAGCAATTAAGGGGCTCCTGGGTATAACTCTGTTAGGAACCATATTCAACAAAACAGGACAAGCTTAGAATTAACACTTTCTATATTCTATATATAATTATATATTCTCCCAAAGAATGTTTCATTTACAGGTACATTATGAAGCACTTTATTGATTCTAGGGGAAACCTAAGTAATATGCTATTCAAATATGTATAAAATTCCATTTTGTTAGTTGAAGTAAACTCCAAGTCACCTTCTATTAGGCAAGGGTGCCCCCTTGTGGCATAAAATCGAATAGGCGAATAACGCATTGGGAAACTGAAATAAGAAGTACCGTAAAACCTCAAATTGTGTCCGGGGTCTTTTATTTACTTAAGGCTGCACAAAGCACCGGCCTTTATTTGGAGCAGGCTTGTATTCGAGGCAGGCCTTTATTTATTATTAGGCTTCTGTTGTAGAATTTTATTCTTCGAAATAAAGTAAAAGGCTACACTTAAAGTGGGCCAACACTGTTCAACACTTCCTGTAACCATTCAGAAATCAATTAGTATAGGCTAATCAGGAAACACCGTTTGGTAAGTCATAGTGTCAGTCTTAACAGACTTAGTTTATTGAAAATATTCTCAAACACAATAAATCACATACAAGTCCAAATAACAACTTGCCAGACACGCCTTCATGAACAATAACAAATTAGCGTAGATAACAGCAAGGTAAGGATCTTTTTTTCCTAAAGTGCGTTTTATTGTGAGACATGCGTTTCGTTTGGAGCAGCATACCGGTAGGCTATCAAAAGATCTTCGCTTTGGTTTGGGATTTAATTTACTTTTGGACTGTTTGATTCTATTGCTAAATGTTGGGACTGCTGGGCACTGAAATCTGGGGGGTATTTGATGGTTCACTGTTAAGTTTTATGTAGTTGAACGAGTGTCGGGATTTCCACCCGTCTGTTTATTGCGAGCCAAGGAAGCCGCTTTTATTCATTCATTCATTGAACGTGCGCTGTGCTGTAAATAGATGGAAACCTTATTGCGTAGCCAAGTAGCCTAAATTGAGTTAATTTTTAATTTTGCCTGATTTACTTTTTATTAAATTCGTAGGCTGGAATGCCTTGCGGCAACAATTGTGTTTAAATGTATACTGCTTCAGCCTTCGGCAAGCTACATAGAAGCGGGCGGCAAGCGACTGGTAGCTTGAGAGCAACGTGTTGGGAGACCCATGGTGTAGGACAGCGACTTTTCATTGGCAACAGTATTAAACCAACCAACAATATAAAATATTGACAAGAGCTCTTTTATTTAATTGAGTTAAATCGAAACAATGTCTTCTAGTGCTCATGGACTGATAGCCCTACTTGTAGGCAATATATTACCCAGGCTTGTATTTGAGGGCCGGCCTTTATTTGTCCGAATTGGCCACGCCCCCGGCTATTATCCGAGGCCCGGCTTCAAATAGAATCCCGGACACAATTTGAGGATTTACTGTAGTCAGGCTTTATGATACATTCCCATGGCATGTACTGCATTTACATCTGACAGTGTTTTACAGTTTTACAATCACCTTGACACTAATTTCAGAACCTAGAGGTCATTTTTCAAAACTGTAGACACAAAACTGAAAACGGAGAATCAAAATGCACTTCTTTTTTTTAAATGTAATCGTCTGGATACAATATACATAAAACAAATAATTTGTTCACTGAACCAAATCACAATCACACCACTTAACTGTCAAAGTATTAGCATTTCAAAATGAAATATACACATTACATTTTAAAATACTATCTTTTTATTAATTACAATGCCTTACAAATGGATCCAACTATTCAAAATGTATGTGTATGTGTGTGTTAATGCTCTCCTGTATGTGTGTGTTAATGTTCTCCTGTATGTGAATGTTCTCCTGTATGTGTGTGTTAATGTTCACCTGTATGTGTTAATGTTCTTCTGTATGTGTGTGTTAATGTTCACCTACACCGGGGATCGAACCACCGACCTTGCGGGTCCCAGTCAAGTACCTTAACCACTACGTTACAGTCCACCCACCAATGCTTTGAGTAATTTGCTGACAGCTCTATAAATGACCCTGGTTCAAGCCTGCACTTGAGCACAGTAAGATCATTAGGACACACTTGCAGTCTGCACCTGTAGCCAGTACTCATACACATGTCAGATAAGATATGATTGAGTCAATTAAATAATTAAGACCAGTAATTGGCACAATATCCTGAAACGGATCAGCCCTTGTTGTGCAGTTCTGCATTCAATATGAACCCCTGGAACAATGACATGACATTCTCTTTGAATCTTTTGTAGGAAAAAACCCCCCAAATATTTAGAATTTGCTGTGCCAGGCACATTCTAAACTCAATGCCATTGCACAATTACATTACATTACATTACATTACATTACTTTAGGCTGACTGCACTGGAAACCTAATCTGATCAAAGCTAATTACATATTGTAGGGATTTGCTGTGCAGCACTGAAATGAACAGGGTTCCCTGTTCCGTGTAAACTGCTTATTGCAACATAATGTAGACATGCAACAGATGATCACCGGATTTCCTTCAGAGATTTCTTGCAACTGCTTGTTTTTTCGAATTTAATTACTATATAACTGTAATGGACAAGACATTTCTGGTTCCAATTAATAGCAAAACATATTGCATTCTTGAATGGCTTGAGCTCCGTAGTTCACACAACGCTATTGTAAATAAATCTGCCATTAATTAGTGCCATACATAAGTTCAATTTAAACTCAATAGCAGTGACAACTGTACCCAAGAAATGTGCATACTGCATTGGCTGATGGTAGCACTGGCTGCATGCACAAAAACACGTTCCAATTGGACTGGCATTCAGATAACCGGTTTGCCAAGTTACATTATATACGAATTAAACCAATTTTCTCCCTCCAAACATACACTTTTCTCCATATGCCATATAGTTCCCCATAGTTGTACAAAATGGTTGCACTGGTTGGACTGCCGTTTAAGCAGTCTTAACCAGAAGGCTACCGATCAACAGCAATGATCTCAACAGCACACACCTGCATGGTATATCAGCACTCATAGCTTGGTCAGGATTCCTCCTGTGCCTCGGACACCAGCAAAAACCACCACAGGTCCCACCAGCAGCAAAAGAACATGAGCGAGCCAATCACAGCAGAGCACCTGTACAGAGCACCTGTACAACAGGACAAGTGCAGCTCATGTGGCCATGTTGTTCCATAAGTAACCCTGAGAATACTGAAGAATGGAGCATCACATCAGTGCAGCGGTGTCTATTGTCCAATCACTTCTGGCTGGACTCGGACTCGGACTCGGACGTGGGTGTGGAGGCTCTCAGGGAAGACAGGCGACGCCTCTTCTCGATCTGTTCCTGCCGCTTCTCCTTGGCCTCCTTCGTCCTCTTGGTCAGCAGCTTGGCGGAGTCGGACGCCTCCTCTCTGTTCTTCAGGGTGCGCTGCTTCTTCTGCTAATGTCATTCTCTGTACATGTGTTAATGCTCTCCTGTATGTGTGTGTTAATGCTCTCCTGTGAGTGTGTTAATGCTCTCCTGTATGTGTGTTAATGCTCTCCTGTGAGTGTGTTAATGCTCTTCTGTATGTGTGTTAATGCTCTCCTGTATGTGTCTGTTAATGCTCTCCTGTGAGTGTGTTAATGCTCTCCTGTGAGTGTGTTAATGCTCTCCTGTATGTGTATGTTAATGCTCTCCTGTGAGTGTGTTAATGCTCTTCTGTATGTGTGTTAATGCTCTCCTGTATGTGTCTGTTAATGCTCTCTTACATGTGTGTATTAATGCTCTCCTGTGAGTGTGTCAATGCTCTCCTGTATGTGTGTG
>NC_083765.1:1502432-1517432 GCF_963514075.1 Conger conger | reverse complement strand
ACTTGGTTTCTCTTTGGTTAAGTGTGTTATGCCCTGGAGGCAGGTGACATTGTGTACTCTACTGCAGTTCCCACACTGCTCATGGTGGCACGGTTCCCGTGAGCAGAGGGCTCATTGGACAGTGATGTGCTTGTTGTTGTTGAAACTGTTGAAGAAGTGCGGGGCCTTGCTCTCATGCTGGCCTGCCTGTCCTGGGTCCTGTGCTGAATTATCCAGTTGAATGTTGGGAAGTGTATGGTGATGTCTGTAGCTGCATGCTGGGAAGTGTAGGCCACTGTCAGTAGCTGCATGCTGGGAAGTGTAGGCTGGTGTCTGTAGGGAGTGTAGTTCAGCCCTCTGCGCTGGTGTCTGTTCCTTTAGCGCAGAGGTCACCAACCCTGGTCCCGGAGAGCTACTGGGTCTGCTGGTTTTTGTTTTCACCTTAAAATCAGCACCCTGCTGCGACCCAGGTAACCAGGTGAGGCGAGTTAGCTGTGTAATCATCTGCTCTAATTGATTAATTAAGTGCAGAGTAACGGCGAAAACCGGTAGACCCTGTAGCTCTCAGGACCAGGGTTGGAGACCACTGCATGTCTTCCTTCTCTAGCCAGAGTTGTTATAATAAAAAATATTTGTTCTTTAGCTGATGCTTTTAGCCAAAGTGACTTACCGTTGATTAGACTAGGAAGGGGACAATCTCCCCTGGAGCAATGTGGGGTTAAGGGCCTTGCTTGAGGGCCCAACAGCTGTGCGCATCTTATCATGGCTATACCGTGGCTTGAACCACCAACCTTCTGGCTCCCAGTCATGTACCTTAGCCACTAGGCTACATGCTGCCCCAGTCATGTACCTTAGCCACTAGGCTACATGCTGCCCCAGTCATGTACCTTAGCCACTAGGCTACAGGCTGCCCCAGTCATGTACCTTCGCCACGAGGCTACAGGCTGCCCCAGTCATGTACCTTAGCCACTAGGCTGCAGGCTGCCCCAGTCATGTACCTTAGCCACTAGGCTACAGGCTGCCCCAGTCATGTACCTTAGCCACTAGGCTACAGGCTGCCCCAGTCATGTGCCTCAGCCACTAGGCTACAGGCTGCCCCAGTCATGTACCTTAGCCACTAGACAACAGGCTGCCCCAGTCATGTACCTTAGCCACTGGGCTACAGGCTGCCCCAGTCATGTACCTTAGCTACTAGGCTACAGGCTGCCCCAGTCATGTACCTTAGCCACTGGGCTACAGGCTGCCCCAGTCATGTACCTTAGCCACTGGGCTACAGGCTGCCCCTCGTTCTCTGAACTCTGCCCTGCTGCACTGTGATGTGTGAGCAGCACGATCTGTCCACTGCCTGATGGCTACCCCGGTCTGGGTGCACGTGGTGGAGCGTTTGGGATCCATCGGTCCTGCGGGCGTTCCTGAGCGCGTCTGCTCAAACTGCCCATGCCAGCTCCGGGAGGCTGCACCTCTGTGGTTTTTTATCTTTCTCTGTGTGTTGGTAGACATGAGTGTGTCTGACCCTATGAGATATAGAACTCCTGAAAATGTAAGCTTCATACTACACTTTTCCTTTTACCAGTAGAGTCATTTAAGGTTTGCCAGGTGTCGCAATGAAAAACGCGTCGTGGCACAAAATGTGTTTTTTTTTTGAGGGCCACACCTTTGTAAATATGTGTGTAGGGCCCATTTTGTATGTAGAATTCACATCTGTCCTGGCAGGACCAATTTGGCATTTCACATTCAGCTGATGTCATAGGGTAGGAGCAGAGTAAAAACGCCTGATCTCAAAGGTTAAAGGTCAACAGAAGGATGGCAGCGAATGGCGTGTTTTCCGTCCGTGTACTGAACCTTCTGGAATGAGTCTTGGCTTACTTTCAGACCACACCCCCAGTCTGTGATCACATTTACCTGCTGTTGTCTTTAGAGATGTCTGTGGTGAGAGAGTTGTGCGTGGGAAGCAGCTGCTGGTGTCGCCCGGCTGGGCCGGAGATGAGCCCCGGGCTGTGTGCTAATGGGCCGTTAGTGCGCCTCCCTGTGGCTGCCGCCCTGCTGGCGCCGTGCACTTCCTCCCTGGGCTGCTCTGGGCTGCTCTGGGCTGCTCTGGACCGCTCTGGGCTGCTCTGGGCCGCTCTGGGCCGCTCTGGGCCGCTCTGGGCTGCTCTGGGCCGCTCTGGGCCGTGGGGCCGCTCTGGGCCGCTCTGGGCCGTGGGGCCGCTCTGGGCCGTGGGGCCGCTCTGGACCGTGGGGCCGCTCTGGGCCGCTCTGGGCCGCTCTGGGCCGCTCTGGGCCGTGGGGCCGCTCTGGGCCGCTCTGGGCCACTCTGGGCC
Source organism: Conger conger (assembly GCF_963514075.1). Lineage (NCBI taxonomy): Eukaryota > Metazoa > Chordata > Actinopteri > Anguilliformes > Congridae > Conger > Conger conger. The sequence continues at coordinate 1,515,132 of NC_083765.1, read as the reverse complement.
GCTCTGGACCGCTCTGGGCCGTGGGGCCGCTCTGGACCGCTCTGGGCCGCTCTGGGCCGCTCTGGGCCGCTCTGGGCCGCTCTGGGCCGTGGGGCCGCTCTGGACCGCTCTGGGCCACTCTGGGCCGTGGGGCCGCTCTGGGCCACTCTGGGCCGCTCTGGGCCACTCTGGGCCGTGGGGCCGCTCTGGACCGCTCTGGGCCACTCTGGGCCACTCTGGGCCGTGGGGCCGCTCTGGACCGCTCTGGGCCACTCTGGGCCACTCTGGGCCACTCTGGCTGCAACGGGCCATACAGCCTTGGAAAGGAGAACGTTTTTAGGAATGAAAGGTTTTGCAGTGTGGGGAAAAAGATGTTCATAAATACGCTCATCTCCTGTGCGGCTCAGTGACATTTTGTTTGTAAACATAAGGTGCCTGCTGTGCTGCAAGTGCATGGGTTGATGCCCGTACAGCAGGGTTTTGGGTCATGGTCATACAGCAGGGTTTTGGGTCATGGTCATACAGCAGGGTTTTGGGTTGATTCCTGTACAGCAGGGTTTTGGGTTGATGCCCGTAGACCAGGGTTTTGGGTCATGGTCATACAGCAGGGTTTTGGGTCATGGTCATACAGCAGGGTTTTGGGTTGATTCCTGTACAGCAGGGTTTTGGGTTGATTCCTGTACAGCAGGGTTTTGGGTTGATGCCCGTAGAGCAGGGTTTTGGGTCATGGTCGTACAGCAGGGTTTTGGGTTGATTCCTGTACAGCAGGATTTTGGGTTGATTCCTGTACAGCAGGGTTTTGGGTTGATTCCTGTACAGCAGGGTTTTGGGTTGATTCCTATACAGCAGGGTTTTGGGTTGATTCCTGTACAGCAGGGTTTTGGGTTGATTCCTGTACAGCAGGGTTTTGGGTTGATTCCTGTACAGCAGGGTTTTGGGTTGATTTCTGTACAGCAGGGTTTTGGGTTGATTTCTGTACAGCAGGGTTTTGGGTTGATTCCTGTACAGCAGGGTTTTGGGTTGATGCCCGTAGAGCAGGGTTTTGGGTCATGGTCGTACAGCAGGGTTTTGGGTCATGGTCGTACAGCAGGGTTTTGGTTGATACCTGTACAGCCTATACTGTCCAGTTTCTCTCTATCTTTGATTTTCTCAGGTTATCAGAACATTTCTATTTGCAGGAAAACTCCTGTACAGCAGTTATGGAGCAGGCAGAGCAGCTGTAGGATGCAAAGGGTTATTGGAGTGGTTAGCTGTTAAAGCTGAGGACACATGTAGCTGTTAGCACTTAGCTCTTAGTACTTTGCCACATTGAGCTGTCAGTGGTTAGATGTTTGTGGTTAGCATTGAATTGTGGTTATCTCTTAGCAGTTAGTGCTTAGCATTGAGCTGTTAGCAGTTAGCTCTTAACTGTTAAATGTAGCTCAGGTCCAGGTGTGTGTAGCCAAGTCAGTAGTGTATAAGGTAGTAATTCATCCACCTTTCTCAAGATTACCATTTGTAAAGTCGTTCTGTGGCTGATTTATCACATTTTTAAGTGGTGTAAATGAACCCTGGTGCATTGTGGGATACTGGTGTTGCCTGGCAGCGGTGGGACCCTGAGGAGTGAACGTTGATGGAGTCAGCCGGGCTAGGCCGTCCAGCTAAGGAGCTTACGAGCGAGGATCGCATTGATTGAGTACTTCAGGGGCTTTTCCTGCTTCCTCCATTGTGTGTGTGTGTGTGTGTGTGTGTGTGTGTGTGTGTGTGTGTGTGTGTGTGTGTGTGTGTGTGTGTGTGTGTGTGTGTGTGTGTGTGTGTGTGTGTGTGTGTGTGTGTGTGTGTGTGTGTGTGTGTGTGTGTGTGTGTGTGTGGCCTCAAGTTTAATGTCAAAACCTTGAGAAGCACTTGGATGGAAAGTGCTAGACTGTGCAGCTTAAGTGCCCATCGTCATCATAGACCACCTGCTCCAATGGTGTGATTTCAGCCTTTCCGTTTGCACTCCAGTACGGCCCATCATGCCACTGTGAGCAGCAGGCTGCTCGCCCTGAGCATCCAGCTTCCTGTGTGCCACAGGTCACACAATTTCCTCAGTCAAACTAATTTCTATTTGACATTTATGCTTTTTTTTTAAGTCATGAGTTGTCATCACTGAACAGTGTCCTTCCTGGCTGCAGGATGCAGAGGGGCATTAGTGCAGTGTTTGAGCATAGTGCTTAACTGTTAGCTGTTAGCTCTTAGCAGTTAGCTCCTAGCTCTTAGCACTTAGCTCTTAGCACTTAGCTCTTAGCTCTTAGCACTTAGCTCTTAGCTCTTAGCTCTTAGCACTTAGCTGTTAGCGCATAGCTCTGCAGTAGTGGTAGCAATCCAGACGGGGTTGGATCTGTTCCACCGCAGTGAGGACCAAGCGGACTGGGGTCTTGCTTCTGTGAACATTGTACTGTGCCGTGAAAAAGCATTTTCCCCCTTCCTGATTTCTTCTATGTTTGTCGCACTGCATGGTTACAAATGTTTTGACAAAATGTAAAATTAGGCAAATGGTACCCGAGTACACAACACATTTTTTAAATGATTACTTCATTTATTTCATAAGGTTTCCAAACACCATGGCACCCCTGTACTTGCGCCTGCTTTCGCTGCAATAACGTCAGTCAGCCACTTCCTGTCCCGTGTGCATTATTGATTTGTGATTGTGTTCCAGTGTTTGGTTGATGGGTTTTCCTTTCGGTGGTTTCATTTTCCTTTTTGGGATAAGGGGATAATTTTGTAATGCTTTTTATATGTGAATATTTAGATTATTTTCTTTCCTTTTTTGTTCTGTGCAATAAAGGAGACCAAATAGTAACTCTCTCACTCTCTCTCTCACACACTCTTGCCCGTGCCCCTCTCCAGCAGAGACGTTGCTGATAAAGTTGTTCTGTGTGACGCATGCTGACTCTAGCAGCAGGGAGGCATGTCTGTGATTCCAGTTTGGGCTGGGCTCCCTCAGGCACAGGGACGTATCAGATGTACTTTGTTTTTGTTTGTTTAAACAAAATGGCGGAGCACCAGTGGTGTTTTCCCCCTCTGCACTGCTGTGGGGGTGTGGCCTGGGCATGACTGAACGTGCTCTGCACATGTGCGCACACGCACACACACTGGCTCAGATACACACACACACACACGCACACACACTGGCTCAGATACACACACACACACACACACACACACACACACACACACGCACACACACTGGCTCAGACACACACACACACACACACACACACACACACTGGCTCAGACACACACACACACACACACACACTGGCTCAGATACACACACACACACACACACACACACACGCACACACACTGGCTCAGACACACACACACACACACACACACTGGCTCAGATACACACACACACACACACACACACACACACACACACGCGCACACACACTGGCTCAGATACACACACACACACACACACACGCGCACACACACTGGCTCAGACACACACACACACACACACACACACACTGGCTCAGACACACACACACACACACACACACACACACACTGGCTCAGACACACACACACACACACACACACACTGGCTCAGATACACGCACACACACACACACACACGCACACACAGGCACAGAAGCAGATGGCTTGCGGAAGTCGACAAACGAGCGACTTGTTTGGACGAGTCAGAGTCAGAGCTGCTCTGGAAAGTGCGGTGGCAGGGCCTCGCTCAGGTCCTCCACTGGAGGACTGCGAGGGGGCGAAACGGGCGGCGGTCAGGGCTGCAGGGCCACATGGGCCCTCATTCACTCTCCTGCGGGGAGACATGGGCCCTCATTCACTCTCCTGCAGGGAGACATGGGCCCTCATTCACTCTCCTGCAGGGAGACATGGGCCCTCATTCACTCTCCTGCGGGGAGACATGGCCCCTCATTCACTCTCCTGCGGGGAGACATGGGCCCTCATTCACTCTCCTGCGGGGAGACATGGCCCCTCATTCACTCTCCTGCGGGGAGACATGGGCCCTCATTCACTCTCCTGCAGGGAGACATGGGCCCTCATTCACTCTCCTGCAGGGAGACATGGGCCCTCATTCACTCTCCTGCAGGGAGACATGGGCCCTCATTCACTCTCCTGCAGGGAGACATGGTCCCTCATTCACTCTCCTGCAGGGAGACATGGGCCCTCATTCACTCTCCTGCAGGGACACATGGGCCCTCATTCACTCTCCTGCAGGGAGACATGGGCCCTCATTCACTCTCCTGCAGGGAGACACGGGCCCTCATTCACTCTCCTGCAGGGAGACATGGGCCCTCATTCACTCTCCTGCAGGGAGACACGGGCCCTCATTCACTCTCCTGCAGGGAGACACGGGCCCTCATTCACTCTCCTGCAGGGAGACATGGTCCCTCATTCACTCTCCTGCAGGGAGACATGGCCCCTCATTCACTCTCCTGCAGGGAGACGTGGGCCCTCATTCACTCTCCTGCAGGGAGACATGGGCCCTCATTCACTCTCCTGCAGGGAGACATGGGCCCTCATTCACTCTCCTGCGGGGAGACATGGCCCCTCATTCACTCTCCTGCGGGGAGACATGGGCCCTCATTCACTCTCCTGCAGGGAGACATGGGCCCTCATTCACTCTCCTGCAGGGAGACATGGCCCCTCATTCACTCTCCTGCAGGGAGACATGGTCCCTCATTCAAGGGCTATATACATTTACCATTTACAGTGACCGCATACGCAGTGCAGTATAAGTATTTGGACTGTATCTGTTCTTTTGGCTCTGTACTCCAGCAGATTGGATTTGAAATGAAACCATGAATATGAGGTTAAATTGTAGACTGCCACCTTTAATTTCAGTGTATATCCACATCTTTGGCGGAACTGCATCCCTTTCTACATCTAGTAGTACCCCTATTTTATGAGACTAAAGGTAATTGGATAATTCGTTTCTCAGCTGTTTCTGATTAGTCGGGTGTATACAATCGCTTTCTTAGCGCAGGTATAAGAACCTCAGTATCTGGTCCTGATTCTGATTCTGAAGTAGTACCTTAAGAAGCCTGCAGAGGTCTGGAAAAAGGCCATGTGGACTGGTTTGACCGAGATTGACTTGTATCATCAGAGTGATGGCAAGAGGCTAAAAGGAACTGCCCAAGAACCAAAGCACCCCCTATCATCTGTGAACATGGTGGTGGGGATGTTATAGTTTGGGCATGTTTGACTGCCACAGGTTCTGGCTCGTTTGTTTGTTTGTTGATTGATAATGTAACTGCTGCTAGTGGCCGCAGGATTAATTCCTCACATTCCACCGCCCGACCACCTGTCCTCTTGACCCTATCCCCTCTCCCCTTCCACAATCTATATCTAATGACATTCTCCCTTTTCTCTCCTCTCATCAACACCTCCCTCTCTTCTGGCACCATGTCCTCTTCCCTGAAGAGGGCCAGAGTCACTCCCCTGCTCAAAAAACCTACTCTTGACCCCTCTGCTCTGAACAACCACCGGCCTGTCTCTCTTCTTCCCTGTCTCGCTAAAACTCTGGAACGGGCGGTCTGCTCCAAATGTCCACTTATCTTATCCAGAACAATCTCCATGACCCCAACCAGTCCGGCCTCAAGAGTGGCCACGCCACGCCCTGCTCGCGGTCACTGAGGCACTCCACTCTGCTAAAGCCAAATCCCTCTCCTCTGTCCTCATCTTCCTCGACCTGTTGGCTGCCTTTGATACAGTCAACCATGAGATTCTGCTCTCATCGCTGTCTGGGATGGGTGTCACAGGGTCTGCACTTGCATGGTTTTCCTCCTACCTCTCTGGTCACTCCTACCAGGTGACTTGGAGGGGCTCAGTCTCTGAACCTCACCCCCTACAAGCTGGAGTCCCGCAGGGCTCAGTTCTTGGTCCTCTCCTCTTTTCTCTATACACCATGTCTCTTGGTTCTGTTATCTCTTCCCATGGCTTTTCTTACCACTCTTACGCCGATGACACCCAACTCTTCATTTCCTTCCCCCCCGACACCCAAATCACCACACAGATCTCTGCCTGCTTGGCTGATATCTCTGTGTGGATGACTTCCTACCACCTGAAGCTTAACCTTGCCAAAACTCTCTACATCCCTGCTAAGTCCTCTCCGACAATCGACCTCTCACTGACTGTTGAGGACTTTGTAGTTTCCTCCTCCCATACAGCAAAGAATCTTGGGGTGACTCTTGATAACTGCAGGTTCTTTCTCTACAATATACATCGTATATCGTATCCGTCTTCTCCTGATGGTGACCACCCAGCTCCTAGTCCAGGCGCTCATCATTTCCCACCTGGATTACTGCAACTCCCTCCTAGCCGGTCTCCCAGCTTGTGCCATCACCCCCCCCCCCCTTTCCGATATCCCTATCCCTCTTGTCTAACCCGTTTTATAATTGCACTTATGATGACTATGTTTAGAACAGCACTTCATGTGTATTTTACTAGTTATGGATGTGATGCTTTAACTTTTGGAAGAACCTATGTACTTGTAAGTCGCTTTGGATTAAAAGCTTCTGCCAAACTAAAATGTAAATGTAATTCTGAAGTGTAGAGAATCATCTTATGTGCTCCAGTTCAATCAAATGCCTCCAATGACTTCCTTGATCGACACAACTCTGGTCCTCGTGTTAACAAAAACCAATAACCTACTCCAAAGGCAATCAAAAGCCTAGAATCTGGAGTATATATTGCAACTGTTCTTATACTTGCACCATGGAAGTGATTTAATACACCTGACTAATCAGAAACTGCTGAGAAGCCAACAGACCAATTACTTTTGGTCCCCAAAAATGGTGGGACTATATAGAATGGGATCCAACAGGAATTATCCCATATGGATGCAAATACCCTCAAATTAAAAGTGGGTGGCAGTTTTAACATCATTTCATTTTTTAATGCCAAATCCTTACTGCTGGTGTACAGACAGAAAAGAACAGAAATTATCCCACTGTCCAAATACATACATTACAGGCTGCATTGTACGTCGCTCTTTTGGTAACCATGTATGTCGGTGTCTACCTTTTTCAGTTGCTAGTGTGTGGTCGCCGAGCCTGTACTTGATTGTGTAGGTGAGGCCTCTGCTTTGTATCTGAGACAGGAAAATATGCACTTTATTAAGTATTATTAGGTATTTATTAGACTTCTACTGCTGTAGCCTATCCACTTAGTTATGATGCGTTGTGTATTCAGAGATGCTCTTCTGCACACCACTGTTGTAATGTGTGGTTATTTGCGTTACTGTCACCTTCCTGTCAGCTTTGACCAGTCTGGCCATTCTCCTCTGACGTCTCATTAACACGGCGTTTCTGTCTGCAGAACTGCTGTTCACTGGATATTCTTTTATTGTACCAAACTCTAGAGACTAGTGTGTGTGAAAATCCCAGGAGATTAGCAGTTTCTGAGATAACCACCCTGTCTGCCAACAACAATCATTCCACAGTCACTTCGATTTAATTTTTTCCCCATTCTGTTTGGTTGATGTGAACATTAACTAAAGCTCCTGACCCGTATCTACATGATGATATGCGTTGCACTGCTGCCACATGATTGGCCGATTTAGATAATTGCGTGAATAAATAGGTGTAATAAAGTAAAAATGTTCCTAATGAAGTGCTTGGTTAGTGTTTTGGTTATATCATCCCAATATCCCAGCGTGTTTCATAACTGGGTTTGATTTGTTGGTAAGCAGTGCTGGTGTGAAGCTGGTCTGAGGTTTGTGTGTCTTGTGTCAGTTGGGTTAATGGGTCAGTCAGCTTCATTACCAGCTGGCTGAGGGGACTCATCATGACTGAGCTCGTGGGCTTTCATTGCCTTAAATGGTAAATGCCTGCATTTATATAACAACAGTGTATATAATATAATAATATATATAATAATAATATATAGCGCCTTTATCCAAAGCTGTACAACTCATGCTTCTCACTCACCCATTCACACACACCGACAGTGATTGGCTGCCATGCAAGGCACCAAACAGCCCATCAGGAGCATTTGGGGGTTTGGTGTCTTGCTCAGGGACACTTCGACACACCCAGGGTGGGGATCGAACCGGCGGACCGGTGACCCTCTGATTGCCAGACGACTGCTCTTACCGCCTGAGCCAATGAGACGACTGCTCTTACCGCCTGAGCCAATGAGACGACTGCTCTTACTGCCTGAGCCAATGACGCACCTGTGTGTCCTTAGGGCGTGGATTTAAGTGCATCCAGAATAGTAATGCACTTTTTTGGATATGAATCATTAACGGATATTAATCGGATAATTGCCTAATTCTGCCCTGCATGCCTTATTTGGTATTTTCCTTTGTACTTGTTGGACATTTCTACACAATTCTCCATGCTGGGTCTCTACTGGATGCTTGTGCCATGTAGGATAGTTCTGCTGGCTGAGCAGACCCCATATGTCACTTCCATACAGTGCAATGCGCTGAATAACACTGTCGAAGATCTATCATCAGATTTTAATCCATTTAACATTTATTTTAGGTTTTATTTTTATAACATAGAGTGCTCTTCGAGCTTTTTCTTTTAAAGCATTCACTGCTAAAGCTCTCTGGTGCTGTAATTGTCTGACATATAAGTAGTATAATTTAGGGTGTGTTCTAGGGCGGTGTTGCCTAGAAACAACAGGAACCTATTTTCCTGACATCTGGCTTTCTTCTGGAAGATCATTGTTTTTGTCTTTTTTAAGTTTAGTCAGGGCCCAGTTCTGACAGAACCTCCACCAAAGCTAGGTTCTGCTGTAGCCCATCAGCGTGTGACCGCAGAACCGGGGCATCTGCATAGAGTAAGAATTTTACTTATGTCATGTAGGACATGGGGTTCCAACTGCACCACTAACTCATTCATGTAAATGCTGAACAGTGTTGGACTCAGACTGCAGCCCTGCCTCTCTCCCCGTTTTTGGTGTGAAGAACTCTGTTCTTTAGTCACCAATTTGCACATTGATTGAATACTTTATAGCTTATGCCACTTTGGACAATTTTGAAGTATGATCCTTCATTCTCCTCTCTCTCTCTGTAGGAGCCAGGATTTCCTGCAGCTCAAGTCTGGAGGTGTGTGGTCCTGCACAATCTGCTGGATTCACTTCTCCTTGGATTCGTCCAACGGTTTCCCTGGCCTGATCACCTGGGTGGTTTCTCCTGTCTGAGAGAGGATCAGCTGGGTGGTTTCCGGCCGTTCCTGGATTGGGTCTGAAGTCCGTCGATGACAGAGAGAATCCCGCGGGAACGCTCAGTCCAAGAAGCAAACCCGGCGTGTCCTCTCCTGAGGGGCGAGAGTGACCTCCCGTCTGTTTCCATGACTGCTGCTCAAACGGTCTTCTCCCCTGCTCCGGAGGTCAGAGGTCAGAGTTCAGCCGGTGAGCGTGTCTGACCACAGTGTTGCACCGGAGTCGGGCTGCGGACTTCAGGTTTTGTGCAGAGGAGCACAGGATCTTTCCTCCTACGTTTACGGAATGGCTGGGAATGTTGGCAGCTGTGAGAATACACTGAAGTGCTAAACCATACCGCTGAACACACACAGCCTGTGTTCATGCTGCTCATTCTCTGATCGGAGAAACTCTCTCTCTCTCTCCCCCTCTCTCTCTATTAGTAAACTGCAATATCTGAAGTATTCAGTCTGAAACCAAATCTCTCCTTTCCAAACATCTCTTAATTCCAAAGAAGACAATCTCCTATTTCCCAAAACATTGTGTTTCTCTTAACAAAATCTCATCATCTCGATATCTTGGTTTTGGGGACTTTACTCCAAGATGTGTTTCAGAATTGGACTGGTTTGACCTCTGACCTCTGACAGTTTTAAAATGAGGGTTAGTGTGATAGACAGTGAACAGGAGTGGGTGCTGATCGGTGTTTAACGGGACGAGGGCGGTTTGAGTGTGTATGTAAAATCTGACCTAGTAATCAGCAGGGTATAGGCGCCATGTTTTAACTGGGTGACCCCCCAGAATTATGAGACTCCTCCTATACCAAACATCTTCTGCAATCTTGCACCATTCTTATTTATTACAAAATCATGCAAATACATTTTGTTCAATTGAACTTTTTTGCAAACCTGTTTCACACCAAATATATTTGATGTAAGAGCCATATTGCAAATGTTACTTTTTAATTTGCAGCCGTTTCTCTCAGTGTTGATGGTTTTTAAAGGGGCAGGTTAGACAGCGGGCTGTTTGTGTCTGAACTGCAGATCCTGCAGATGTATTAATATCCGTATCCCGTATCGGATGCACAAGTGGGAATGGCTTCCTGGTGTGTCGGATCTCATTAGACCCCACCCCTCAGCTCGCTTGGCTCAGAAGGTCAAAGGTCAAAGCTCAAATTTCTGGGAGCAAAACCCCTTAAAGGAACAGGGGTCACTGATTACAAACGCAAAAACAAATCCGTCTGCTGTCACGGACTTAGGCTTTAGATAGTGCATCCCTGTCCTTCCCATCTGTCTCTTTTCCCCTCTTCCCCCTCTCTCCCTCCCCCTCTCTCCATCCCCCTCTCCCCTTCTCCATCCCCCTCTCCCCGTTATGTCTCTCCTCTCATCCTGCCTCCCTGCGCTGCGAAGGAGAGCTCGCGCGCCCTTCCTCTCTCTCTGACCCTCCTCATCCTCTCTTACTGTTAAATCTTCCAAAAAAGCTCCCCTACCCCCCTCACCCCTACCCTCTCCCCCCTCCCCCGGTGATGCCGGGCGTCAGTAAGAGTGGAGGCCCCGCCTCCTCTCCCCCCTCCTCCTCGCCCCGCCCCCTCAGGCCCAGCCGGTATGTCCCTGTCTCCGCGGCGACAGCCTTCCTCGTGGGCTCCACAACGCTCTTCTTCTGCTTCACGTGAGTCACATTACCGTATTTACACACGTACACGCACCACGCTTTACTGCTTAACCGAACATTACCGTATTTACACACGTACACGCACCACGCTTTACTGCTTAACCGAACATTACCGTATTTACACACGTACACGCACCACACTTTACTGCTTAACCGAACATTACCGTATTTACACACGTACACGCACCACGCTTTACTGCTTAACCGAACATTACCGTATTTACACACGTACACGCACCACGCTTTACTGCTTAACTGAACATTACCGTATTTACACACGTACACGCACCACGCTTTACTGCTTAACCGAACATTACCGTATTTACACACGTACACGCACCACGCTTTACTGCTTAACCGAACATTACCGTATTTACACACGTACACGCGCCACGCTTTACTGCTTAACCGAACATTACCGTATTTACACACGTACACGCACCACACTTTACTGGCTTAACCGAACATTACCGTATTTACACACGTACACTCACCACGCTTTACTGCTTAACCGAACATTACCGTATTTACACACGTACACACACCACGCTTTACTGCTTAACCGAACATTACCGTATTTACACACGTACACGCACCACGCTTCTACTGCTTAACCGAACATTACCGGATTTACACACGTACACGCACCACGCTTTACTGCTTAACCGAACATTACCGTATTACACACGTACACGCACCACGCTTTACTGCTTAACCGAACATTACCGTATTTACACACGTACACGCACCACGCTTTACTGCTTAACCATGAAATTACCATATTTACACACGTACACGCAGCCACGCTTTACTGCTTAAACCGGAAATGACCATATTAACACATATCTATCTGTATATAAATGTGCTGTAATGCAGTTACCAACCTCTGACAGACTCTTGTCTCTCTTGTCTCTCTCACTCTCCCCCTATCTCTCTCACTGTCTCACACTCACCCCTCCTCTCTCTCTCCCTCCCTCTCTCTCTCTCTCTCTCTCTCTCTCTCTCTCTCTCTCTCTCTCTCTCTCTCTCTCCCTCCCCCCTCCTCTCTTTCTCTCTCTCTCTCTCTCTCTCTCTCTCTCTCCCTCTCTCCCCCCTCTCAGGTGTCCGTGGCTGGCAGACCGGTTCTCTGTGGCCGTTCCTGTGTACAACGGCGTGGTCTTCCTCTTCGTCCTGGCAAACTTCTGCATGGCCACCTTCATGGACCCCGGCATCTTCCCACGAGGTGAGTGTGTTACTGCACCGCTCAGTCCTAATTTTACTACTACTGTACTAAATACTGCTGCTATACTAACCCCCTCTGTGCTAACAGTCTCTGTCTGCAGTGTTTGTGACTGTGCTAATGGCTGTGTTTCTGTGCTAATAGAGGGCAGCAGTTTTGACTGTGCTAACAGTGGTGTTTCTGTGCTAGCAGAGGGTAATATTTGTGACTGTGTTAACGTGCTAATGACGGTATTTGTGTGCTAGCTAGCAGAGTGTGGTGGTTGTCACTGTGCTAATGTGCTTTTACATTACATTATTGGCATTTTGGCAGACGCTCTTATCCAGAGCGACGTACAGTTGATTAGACAAAGCAGGAGACAATCCTCCCCTGGAGCAATGCAGGGTTAAGGGCCTTGGTCAAGGGCCCAACGGCTGTGCGGATCTTGTTGTGGCTACACCGGGATTAGAACCACCAACCTTGCGTGTCCCAGTCATTTACCTTAACCAACAACAGCATTTGTGTTTGAGTGGACGGCAGTGTTTGTGCCTGTGCTAGCGTGCTTACAGATGCGTTTGTGTGTTAGGGAAGGGCAGGGGGTGTGACTGTGCTAACAGTGTTGTTTGTGTGCTCGAGGAGGGTGGGGGTTGTGAACACAGGCTAACAGCAGTGTTTGTGTCCTAGCAGAGGGGAGTTGTG
>NC_083765.1:1448857-1491357 GCF_963514075.1 Conger conger | reverse complement strand
CACACACACACACCTACACACACACACCTACATACACACACACACACCTACAAACACACACACCTACAAACACACACACACACACCTACATACACACACACACACCTACACACACACACACCTACACACACACACACCTAAACACACACACACACCTACATACACACACCTAAACACACCTACACACACACACACACACACACACCTAAACACACACACACACACACACATACAAACATACACACACATAAACACACACACACACATACACACACCTAAACACACACAGGCGCACACACACGTACACAAACACACACACACAGGAGGTGAGAGTGGTCGTCTGGCAATCGGAGGGTTGCCGGTTCAGTCCCGCCCTGGGTGTGTCGAAGTGTTCTTGAGCAAGACACCTAACCCCCAATTGCTCCTGACGAGCTGATTGGTGTCTTGCATGGCAGCCATTCGCCTTTGGTGTGCAAGTGTGTGTGTTAATGGGTGAATGAGAAGCATCAATTGTACAGCGCTTTGGATAAAGGTGCAATATAAATGCCAACCGTTTACCATTTACCACACACCACGTCTGGTCCTCTTTGCCTCTTACGGGTTGACTGTGCAGCATTACGCTGCAGAAGGTACCTTCATTTTCTGCAGCTGCAGTAACTGATTTGGGCTCACTGGTGGGAGGACAGACTCTGTGTTTTGCGCATGGCTGAGTTTCTGCTGTCTGTGGGAGCCGTGCTAGGAGCCTGCTGCAGACTGCTTGGGGTTTTCACAAACTGAAGCTCCTCTCTAAGATGGCTTCTCTTAACGGGAGGGGCATCAGTTAGACCAGGGCTGCCCAACTCAACCTGGAGATCCACCGTCCTGTGGGTTTTCACTCCAACCCTAACAAAGCACACCTCAGTCAACAGCTGATTAATTGAGTCGGTGAGATTTGTATTATCGGGGGTGAAATGAAATGAAGACCTGCAGGACAGCAGCTCTCCAGCAGCAGGGTTGGGCAGCCCGGGGTTTGGGGGTTTCCAGGTTCTTTTATGATTTTTGTTTTGTTGACTTGTTTGCTTTTCCTTTTGTTTGGTCACTCAGTGGTTTTCAGTTGATCAGTATGAGTAAGTTAAATCTGGAGCTGCTGTTTTTGTGCAGTTGTTTGTGTTTGTGAGTAAGTGTGTGTGTGTGTGTGTGTGTGGTGTGTGTGTGGTGTGTGTGTGGTGTGTGTGTGGTGTGTGTGGGGTGTGGGTGTGGGTGTGGTGTGGTGCGCCTGCTTGCGTGTCTGTGTTACAGCATTATAGTGTGCGTGTTGTACATTGTAGTGCTGTGCATTAGCGTGTGTGTTAGCGTGTGTGTTGTAGTGTTGTGTGTTAGCGTGTGTGTGTGTGTGTGTTAGCGTGTGTTGTGTTAGCGTGTGTGTGTGTTCTAGTGTTGTGTGTTAGCATGTGTTGTGCGTGTGTTTTGTAGTTTTATGCATTTGTGTGTTGTAGTGTTGTGCGTGTGTGTGTGTTACAGTGTTGCGTTAACGTGTATGTATTGTAGTGGTGTGTGTTAGTGTGTGTTGTAGTGGTGTGTGATAGTGTGTGTATATTGTAGTGGTATGTGTTAGTGTGTGTTGTAGTGTTGTGTGTTAGCGTGTGTGTTGTAGTGTTGTGCATGTGTGTGTGTTGTAGTGTTGTGCATTTGTGTGTGTGTGTGTAGTGTTGTGTGTTAGCGTGAGTGTGTTATAGTGTTGCGTTAACGTGTATGTATTGTAGTGGTGTGTGTTAGTGTGTGTTGTAGTGGTGTGTGATAGTGTGTGTGTTGTAGTGGTGTGCGATAGTGTGTGTGTATTGTAGTGGTGTGTGTTGTAATGGTGTGTTAGCGTGTGTGTATTGTAGTGGTGTGTGATAGTGTGTGTGTATTGTAGTGGTGTGTGTGTTGTAGTGGTGTGTGAGTGTGTGTGTGTGTTGTGTGTTAGCATGTTGTGCGTTAGCATCTGTGTTGTAGCGTTAGCGTGTTGTGCGTTAGCATGTTGTGTGTTAGCGTGTTGTGCGTTAGCGTGTGTGTTGTACGTTAGCGTGTTGTGTGTTAGCGTGTGTGTTGTGCGTTAGCGTGTTGTGTTAGCGTGTGTGTTGTGCGTTAGCATGTTGTGCGTTAGCGTGTGTGTTGTGCGTTATTGTGTTGTGGTGTTAGCGTGTGTGTTGTGCATTAGCGTGTTGTGTGTTAGCGTGTGTGTTGTGCATTAGCGTGTGTGTTGTGCGTTAGTGTGTTGTGGTGTTAGCGTGTGTGTTGTACGTTAGCGTGTTGTAGCGTTAGCGTGTGTGTTAGCCGTTAGCTTCTCTGTTAGCAGTGCTGGTCATGCTCAGGCTCTCTTTGGCCACGTACACACTAGCGGTTTTAGTTTTGAAATGTTTCGGAAATGTTTTAGTTGAGAGGTTTTCTAACTTGAACGGAATGGTTTTTGAAACCGTTTATCCCCGTCTCCCACCCAAGAGGAGCTGCGAGTGGCAGCCTTAATGCAGAGATTGAATATGAATATTAAATTCCCTTGGAACTAGCGAATACCAGCATTGGAACTGTCATTTATTTACAACGCAAGGACAATGATTCCACGGGGAGGTTTTGAAGACCGCTCCAGTGTACACACTGATGGCTAAAACCAGTTAAGGTGACTGTAAAGGTAAATCCACCAATGGATTCAGACTACATTGTATGCTGTTATTATGGTATGTATTAAGCACCAGCAAAATTTGAGAAATCAAAAGCATTGCAATATTGACTTAAATCAGTCTAAGCATTCACAGCTATGCCTATCTGGGAATTAAATGGGTGGAGATTAGTGAAGAGATGTTGGTACATTTTGGGAGGAGTGGAGGAGGGAGGTGGGATGGTGAGATGGTGAGACAGCCCAGACCACGCCCATACAGCCCTGACATTGTTTTCAATACAGAATTTATGACTTCTGACTTGAAATGCGTATTATTATAGTGATTTATAATACTTTGAAGACATTTGATGGATGATTTAGTGGACACATACAGTGGTTATTTAAAACATTTACAGTCACTTTAAGGCTTTCCGAAGCATTTTCGATCCTGCCTCAGAGGAGTTTTTAACTAAAACGTTTTCTAAATCGCTGATACTGTGGGTTTGGAAGGGGCTTTGTTGCTAGTGTGTACGAGGCCTCTGTGTTTGTGTTAACCTGCTCCCTCTCTCTCTCTCTCTCTCTCTGCTGAATATTAAAAACATTAATATTCATCCTTGCCTCTATTTTTTCCGACCCTGGTCTCCCCCTCCCTCCCTCTCTCTCAGATGAACCGGGGGGAGAGTCTGAAGGAGTCCCCGTCTCTGCTGCGCTCTGCGGGGGCCGGGGTGGGGGCGGGGTTTCGCTCTGAGCCCAGCCTGGACGGGCGGGAGGGGGAGCGGGGGGGCCGGGAGCGGGGCGGGGGGGGCGGGGGGGGCGTGGCCGCGCCCGCCCCGGGGATCCCAGGGTACTCCCTCGGGGGGCGGTCGTACCCCTCCTTCTCCGACCCGGCCGTGCTGTCGGGGGGGGCCTCGCGCTCCTCCAGCGTGCGCTCCTCCCACACGGCCCACAATGCACCTGGGGCGCTGCACTCGGAGGGCACCACCTCCACCAGCTACAAGAGCCTGGCCAATCAGACGCCTCGAAACGGCAGCCTGTCCTACGACAGCCTGCTCACCCCGTCCGAGGGCCCGGAGTTTGAGTCCGCCGCCCCCGACCCGCCCCCCCACGGCCACGCCCACCCCGGCTCCGCCCACCCGGTGTTGCTAGGCTACAGCTCCCCCTTCCTGTCGGCGCAGATCGCCCACCAGCGGGAGCCCTCCTCGCCCCACCGCGCCTTCCTGCCCCGCCCCCAAAGCCCCGCCCACCTCCCGGAGCGCGAGCACTTGCTGCAGGACTCCTCCCACCGGCCACGCCCGCCCCGCTTCTCCCGCCCCCCTCTCCTGGCCGACGCCCACCCCTACTCTTACCGAGCGCGCTCCCTGGGCTCGCCCGAGACGGCCCCGCCCCCGGCCACGCCCCCGGGCCCGCCCCCCGCCCCGCTGGGGAAGTCCCTGTCCTACTCCAGCGCTGCTGCCGCGGAGATGCAGTACCGCATGGTGCGGAAGGGCGGGGCCGGGGGCGTGGCCGGGGGCGGGGCCGGGCCGGGGGGCGGGATCCAGGCCCCAAAGTGAGTACCCCACTCTGCAGCTGCAACCACCTCCTCTCCTGCGCCTCCTGTGAGTTTCTCTTTCCCTCCTTCACTCGCTCGCTCCCTCTCCCTTCACTCGTCCGCCTCATCCATCCATCCATCCGTCTGATACTGCTGCTGACCGTCTGCCACTCTCACTGCCTTTCACTGTGTGTGTGTGTGTGTGTGTGTGTGTGTGTGTGTGCATGCATGCGCGTACTTCTAGTAGGGCCATGTTCTCCATCCTCTCCACCTGATTGGTCAGATTGAAAGGGGGCGTTACTAGTCTGATTAGGATAATTTTTTTTTTTTTTTTGCATGAATCCTAATAATTAAAAAAACAAACTATTCTAGATGCAAAGATATACCATCCAGGGTAATTAACATATTTTACATATATATTACTCTGTTCCTAATAAACTTCGGCACTTTGCCGCTATGACTTATTCTTTTTAGGTCTTTACAATATTGGACAGCAACGATAACGTTACTTTATCTGTTTATCTTTCATTCACTATATTTACCACCAGCTAATGGCTATATATCCAACCCTAAAAGTACGAATTCGCAAAACCGAAAGTAGTCAACCGCCACCATTTTGTTGACAGAAAATCTCAGTGCTCCTGAAGCTGTTTATTGACGTTGCAGTCCAGTATAACAGTTTTCCAACAACAGCTAGCCTAACTAATGTGGCAAATTTATCAGTCGCAGCAAATATTAATCTTACTGGTGCTGACCCCTCCGTCGTTGATAAATCAAAATTTAGCAAAGATGAGTCTAACGTCAAAACTCTGCAAAATCAGAATGGCTTCAGCTACTCGTTCCATTAATGTGTGCATAGACTGTAAGAAAAAGATAAAAATAATAACGTTACATCTCAGCCCCACCTCTTTCGTCCTATATAGTAGTTGATGTTTTAAACTCAAAATCACGTTCAGACAAGCTACGGTACAGGGCTAACGTTAGACATTAAATATGAGGGTTGTTTACATCCAGAATGCGGTAACGTTATGGCTAAGGAAGGAGGACGCAGTCCCAATTTCGTGGACTAACGTTAGTCATAACATTTTGTCAATGTCCTTCTTTCTGGTGGTAAAACGTTACGTTACTCACTCTTAAATTAGTCCAGCTGTCCAACTTAACTGTGACGTTTGAGCAATCTGCTTGATTTGTTTGTTGACAGTTGTGTTTGTTTGTTTTGGTTTTCTGGATTGCTGTAAAGTTAGCGTAGCTAAATCTTGCTAGCTAGTAGGCTTGTCCTACTCACCTTTCTGGTTAGATTACCTGTGGTCTGAACACACTTTAGTGTGCAAGGACGGCGGAAAATCATTTTGATTCATTCTGGCTAGTCGTACCTCGCCTGGGTTTACCACTCAACGCCTCCGTTTCTGGTCCTGACCGTCAGTGGTGTTTGTGTACTATTAAAACGTCTATCTGGACCCTGTTGTTGGCTTATTGCTGTTTGGGAGGGATAATGGTTTCATTCAGTGGGGTTATCTAACTCAGGAATTTCTTCGTGATATACCCTATGAATGTTAATGGCAATTGATTTTTTTTTTTATCAGGCATAACAGTTAGATTGTTGTTTTTATGTCAATGTTCATAGAAAGCTTCCTGTGGGTTGAGTGTTTTGTTCAGTGAACGTATCCAGCTAAATCAGTAACTAGCTAATCGTGATATAGCCCCCACTCCTGCTGAAACGGCTCAAGCTAGGTTTTGAAACAGCTGGTAGTTGACCTGTTAGACTATACTCCATACTCCATGCTCAATATGGTTTGACCAGCTCAATTTTTGAAACAGCTGGGTAGCTGGTATTTCAAGCTGGTCATAGCTGGATTTTACACGCAGGGTCCATGGCGATACCAATATTTTGTAATAAATGTCAACATTTAAAATCCATTCAATCATGTACACACAATCTTGTGAACTATTTCACTATTTAAACAGGGTTTAATCTGCATATATCCATGATGATCTTAAAACACAAGTCGTTAATTGGGTCTTGTTTTTGTATGGAAGCATAGCAGCCAAAATGAAAATGAAATGCGTAAAATGTAATTAACAATGTAATTCTAATTCAGAAATTCCATTTGCATTTGCCATTGCATGCACTAGTCTTGACATTTCATTTCAACGCGCTGTAAAGGTGGCAACATTCTTACGGTTGTGAAAATGTAAAAATGGAAACAGCGCCTCATATCTGTGCATGAAAGACATCCTCGCACTACGCAAGAAGGCATGATGGAATCTAATGCATGTTTCCTGTAAAAAGAAAATAAATGCCCTGACGGATAATTCATTTTGGATTTGTTCTTATTTTTTATCTTATTGTCCTACCTCACTTTTGTGCCTCCCCTTTCTCCTCTCTCTCCTCCTCATTTTCTTTCTTCATTTTCTTAACCCCGCCCCCTCACAGGGACGAGATTCAGATGAAGTCCTACAGCCGGTCCAATGGGCAGCCCAGACCTGCCCCCTCCTCCCCCACCCACCCAACCAGCCTCTCCACCCGGCCGGGCCAGGCCAATCACAGCGCAGCTCCTTCACAGAGCTCCGCCCACAAGCCCGGCGGTGGCGTGAAGAAGGTGACGGGTGTCGGGGGGACGACCTATGAGATATCCGTTTGAGCGACAGGCGGCAGCTTTGTCCAATGGGGAGGGGGTGGCCTCCTTCAGGCCCCTCCCCCCTGCTCTGGTGGCAGAGAGGAGCCTTGCTATTGGAGGAGGGATGTCACATGGGGTGGGGGGTGGGGGGGGGCGTGACTTGAACATAGAGGGGTGTCCACACTTGACGCTCTCTAAGGTTTGTTATTGTCGCTCTCCAAAGCAGTGGACTTCCCTCCTCTCCATGGGGGGTGTACAGACTTCAGTGGAAATATACCCCCACCCCCCAAACCGTCTGCCTTCAACTGCGGTCAGTCGACACCTTACTTTCCTGAGGTGGAATGAGAATTATAGCAACCTGGACTCAGGAAGCGAATCACATGACTTCTAGAGGGACTCTAGGCTGCTTCTTGGCCTGTGGTGGAAAACTCACTCTAACAACTCACTCTAAGCTGGCCATTCAGGAAAAGGATTAGACTTTTTGTGTTCTTAATGGAAACATTAGAAATGGACATTTGGACAGCTCTGGCTGGATTTAACTTTTTTTTTTTAATTAAAATGGAAAATATAAGAAATGGACATTTGGACGTGAAATGGAGGTTTAAAGCGAATGCAGATGATCTGTGCTGACAGCGTGATTGTCTGCTCTCGTTCTTCAGGAATGCAGGACTACACAGGCCTGTGGCCGCATCCCACTGCTGCCAATTTAACCCACCAATCAGTAAATGTCACAGGCAGGTATCAGGAGAGATGATTGGTTCGTCGTCTGGATTTCATTGGCTGATCTTGGACTTGGCAAATACCTTGGAATTCCGGGAAAAAACATTTTGCTTATTTAATTTCATTTTTTAAATCTTAGTTTGTATGAATTTATATAGTTATTGGTGAAAATGCTCATGATTTGAATGGTCAGGTGACACGCTGGCTGATTTCATACAGCAAATGTGTGTTCATTTTACAGGCCAAGTCCGCCAATCAGACGCAGCTCTATTAGCCAAGAGCCTCATTACAACACTGTCTAAACATGCATCAGTTCTTGTGGAGTTCTGGAATATTCCTTTGTGCGGATATGAAATGCCAGGTGTCTGTTGTAATTTTAAATGACTGTGGATTTTTTTATTTTTTTAAGAATATTTGAATCATCAGTAAAGATGCGGACCTCCCTCTGGTGGCCTTTGGCAAAGCTGTCCTATCAGAAAACAGAGTATGTATCATGTGACTCGGGTCAGTCAGAGAGGACCTCTTGCCTTTTTCTGAGAGCTCCTATCCTGGAGCTTTCCAAGTGGCACGTTTTTACAACAACAAAAAAAAAGAAAGAAAAAAAAAAAAGTTAAACTCAAACTTATTTTGTTTTCGTTGGATAACATGGGGCCAGATTGGAGATTGTGGGGCTCCTGGATTTTGAGGACTGTTTGGCCAATCAGGAGCAGAGAATAGAAACTTTAAATAAATGCATAGGAGCATACTGCTGAGTGGGAGGGGCTAGGATGTGACTGACGGTCAGCTAGCCAACCTAAACGGCCAATGATGTCGTAGATATGGGGAGAGGGAGGGGCCTGAAACATAGGTGTGTTTAAAAAAAAGAAAAAAAAAAAGATTTATGGTATAGCTCTGCGTGGGAGAGTGTGTGTATGTGCGTGTGTGGCTGAGCATTGGTAATAATAAACCCTTTATAAAACACTCGCAGTGTGACAGTGGTGTGTGTCAGTGTGTTGGTTTTAAACCCTTTATAAAACTATTGTGTGCCTGTATTGCAGTCACTGTGTGTGCGTGTATCAGTCACTGTGTGTGTGTGTGTGTGTGTGTGTGTGTGTGTGTGTGTGTGTGTGCGTGTGCGTGTGCCAGTCACTGTGTGTGAGTGTGTGCCTGTATCAGTCACTGTGTGTGTGTGTGTGTGTGTGTGTGTGTGTGTGTGTGCGTGTGCCAGTCACTGTGTGTGAGCGTGTGCCTGTATCAGTCACTGTGTGTGTGTGTGCGTGCGTGCGTGCGCGCGTGCGCTCGTGCGCGTGTGCGTGTGTGTGCGTCAGTCACTGTGTGAGCGTGTGCCTGTATCAGTCACTGTGTGTGTGTGTGTGTGTGTGCGTGCGTGCGTGCGCGCGTGCGCTCGTGCGCGTGTGCGTGTGTGTGCGTCAGTCACTGTGTGTGAGCGTGTGCCTGTATCAGTCACTGTGTATGTGTGTGTGTGTGTGTGTGTGCGTGTATCAGGCACTGTGTATGTGTGTGTGAGTGTGTGCCTGTATCAGTCACTGTGTGTGTGTGTGTGTGTGTGCGTGTATCAGTCACTGTGTATGTGTGTGTGTGTGAGTGTGTGCATGTATCAGTCACTGCGTGTGCCTGTATCTGTGCCTGAGCTTGCCATGTCCAAGACAGTGGATGAGCAATGGCAAAAAAGTAAGTGAACCCCTTAGAATTACCTGCATTTATGTATAGATTTGTCTTAAAATATGGTCCGATCTTCATTAAAGTTACATTAATGAACAAACACAACCTGCTTTAACTAATACCACAGACGTGATTGCATTGTTCTTTTCCATATTGAATAAATCACAGTGTAGGCTGGTAAAAGTATTAATACAGAAAACCAGGAAATTCCAAAGGATTCACATACTTTTTCTTGCCACTGTACATACAGTTGAGAGACAGGCTATGAGTTATATCTGCATACTTTATTTCAATGGTCAGACAGTGTGTGGTTACAAATACAGGCACACACACACACACACACACTCTATCTGATTTGTACTGGAACCAGATTGGCCGGCTGTGTCATGTGACCCCGGGAGAGAGCGCCATCTCACTGCCATGGCGACGTGGGTGGATCCACAGCCAGCCAATCCTGTTCCTCTCTGGGTGTGGTACAGGTCAGGGAGGTAATGTGCATTTTGGGTAGAATGATTGCCCCCACCCCCCCCCCCTTTAAATGCCACAGGAGCTCACTAGGTGGCACTGTTGTTTCGGTTGTGTTCTGAGGAGAGAGAAGTGCTGAGTTTATCCGGCAGCATTAAGGACATGCAGGGAGGCGTGTGATGAGGCGGGTCCTGTCTGGGAAAAGGACTGGAGCCCAGAACAGAGCAGGACTGCACCCAGAACAGAGCAGCTGAATCCCCACTGATCGCACCTGCTCCCTTCTGTCCGTCAGAGAGCTCAGTCAGGATTCACTATCTGCTGTTACAGGATTCACTATCTGCTGTTACAGGATTCACTATCTGTTAGTTCACTGTCTACAGCTGCCGGCTGCAGGGACTGTGCTCTAGTGTTCAAGCCTGTAGCCTCGTGGATAAGCACTGGGACCCTGTGTGTGTGTGTGTGAGAGTGTGTAGAGACAGTACTGTAGTGTTCTAGCCTAGTGGCTGAGCACTGGGACCCGGAGGGTTGGTGGTTCAAGCCCTGGTGTAGCCTTGACAAGACCCTTAACCCTGCACTGCTCCAGGGGGGATTGTCCCCTGCT
The DNA here is from genome assembly GCF_963514075.1 of Conger conger. NCBI lineage: Eukaryota > Metazoa > Chordata > Actinopteri > Anguilliformes > Congridae > Conger > Conger conger. The sequence continues at coordinate 1,481,149 of NC_083765.1, read as the reverse complement.
TAGTCTAATCAACTAAGTTGCTTTGGATAAAAGCATCAGCTAAATGACACATTCTTATTATAAGAAAAGGGGGTAAATAATTTACAATTTATTCACACAAGAACTAATCATTCCAGGAAGAGGGAGTGAATGAAAGGCTTCCCCTGCTCCTTGTCCTGAAACAATTACTTCTGTCCTTACTAATAAAAACACTGAAATCTTATTCCTGAACTCCGGCTCTGAAGTACAGTCACATCACTGGTCGATGATGTCACGGCTTCGGGGGAAAGGTCGGGAGTCACAGTTTACAGGTCAAACACTCCTCGTGTACTGTGCAGACCTAGGAATCTTGAGAGCAAAAACTTCAAAAGAAGGATCGCACTCTTAGTGCCAATGCAGTTTTTCTAATTGCCAATGTTTAGGCAGCGAAGTTGCCGACTTCAGTGCAAAAACATTGGCAATGTATAACTGAATTGGAACGAAGTGTGTGTGGCCTTTAAGTTTTGTTTTCATGGTCTGCATGGTGGTGAGGAGTTTGACCTGTGAACTGTGACTCCTGACCTTTCCCCCCTAAGCTGTGCGTGTTGAAGTGTGACCTTTCTTTTTAAGCACTCAACACACACTAACCTGATTGGGCTGTTACTCAACACACTCTAACCTGATTGGCTCAGCACCCATCCTGTTGGCCTGTGGCTTGGTCTCCTGCTCCATTAAAGACAGGAGTCCATACTTCAGTGTATACTAGTTTACCATTTACATTTACATTTTAGTCATTAGGCAGACGCTTTTAATCCAAAGCGACTTACAAGTGCATAGGCTCTTCCACAAGTTAAAGCATCACATCCATAACTAGTAAAATACACATGAAGTGCTGTCCTAAACAAAACATACAGTCATCGTAAGTGCAATTATTTTTTATTTTTTTGTTTACTTCTCCTTCTGAACTTTTATGAAGGTGCGTGTTCCTAACTGAGGACCCAGAGTGTGTGTGTGCGCACACAAACTGAGGACCTGGTGTGTGTGCGTGTGTGTGTGTGTGTGTGTGTGTGCGTGCGTGCGTGCGTGCGTGCGTGCGTGCGTGCGTGCGAGTGTGTGTGTGTGTGTGTGTGTGTGTGTGTGTGTGTGTGTGCATGCAAACTGGGGGGTGAACTAAGAAGTGAAATTATGGGTTTAGCAAGCTAACCGAAGCATTTTCTGTATTATGAAGCCCAGTTAAATCAGGGTTTATCGCCAGGGTAACAAACTACACTGCGCGGCTAACCTGACAGCTTAGGAGCGGCCTGTAGCGGCCTGTAATGTAGTGGATAAGGTACATGACTGTAGCGTAGTGGTTAAGGTACATGACTGTAGTGTAGTGGATAAGGTACATGACTGTAGTGTAGTGGATAAGGTACATGACTGTAGTGTAGTAGTTAAGGTACATGACTGTAGTGTAGTGGTTAAGGTACATGACTGTAGTGTAGTGGATAAGGTACATGACTGTAGTGTAGTGGTTAAGGTACATGACTGTAGTGTAGTGGTTAAGGTACATGACTGTAGTGTAGTGGTTAAGGTACATGACTGTAGTGTAGTGGATAAGGTACATGACTGTAGTGTAGTAGTTAAGGTACATGACTGTAGTGTAGTGGTTAAGGTACATGACTGTAGTGTAGTGGATAAGGTACATGACTGTAGCATAGTGGTTAAGGTACATGACTGTAGTGTAGTGGTTAAGGTACATGACTGTGGTGTAGTGGTTAAGGTACATGACCCTGTAGTGTAGTGGTTAAGGTACATGACTGTAGTGTAGTGGTTAAGGTACATGACTGTAGTGTAGTGGTTAAGGTACATGACTGTAGTGTAGTGGTTAAGGTACATGACCCTGTAGTGTAGTGGTTAAGGTACATGACTGTAGTGTAGTGGTTAAGGTACATGACTGTAGTGTAGTGGTTAAGGTACATGACCCTGTAGTGTAGTGGTTAAGGTACATGACTGTAGCGTAGTGGTTAAAGTACATGACGCTGTAGCTTAGTGGTTAAGGTACATACATGACTGTAGCTTAGTGGTTAATGTACATGACCCTGTAGCCAATAAGATCCGCACAGCCGTTGGGCCCATGAGCAAGGCCCTTAACCCTGTATTGTTCCAGGGGAGGATTGTCTCCTGCTTAGTCTAATGAACTGTACGTCGCTCTGGATAAGAGCGTCTGCAAAATGCCATTAATGTAATGTAATGTAATGTTATGTTCAAGCTATCCGCTTACAACAAATAAGAGCTCTTCCCTTTAACCAATGAACTCCTTGGAAAGGGCCGTCTCCCAGTGGCATTCCCGTAGATCTCGGGGTGCTTTTGCTGGGCGGAGACTAGCTTTCGCTGTGGTAAACTATAGGAAAGATACAGGCTAGATTCTCAATGGAGAGAATACATTAGTTGACATAATTCAAGCTTGAGAGCATTGGTGGATCCGCAGGTCAATCATTTATACGTCACACATTCTAAATAAAATACTTCAGTGAAGGATTAACGCATCTTTTCTTGCTCAAGAAAGCTCAGGGAGCCACCAAGTAATTCTAGCTCAAAGAAGGAGCAATGAAAGGAACTGAATTTCCTTAAAGAGGGCGGACCTCGATCAATTTCCAGGTCAGGAAAAGAACAGGGTTAGGGTTAGGGTGCCCCAGGTGTGCGTGTGTGTGTGTGTGTGTGCGTGTGTGTGAGAACAATGGAGGGGAGTCTCATCACTCCAGCCAGTTACAGTGGAGTATGTTTATATGGCAGCAGACAACACCAAGGAGTTTTCAGTTGGAAGCTTTCTGTACATCACAGGCAGGGTTTATGTACATTACACTGTTAAATAGTTGATCACATAGCTAAAGCTTTTCATTAGAATGCTAATGTTAAAAAACACAAATAACTTCAAGCTTCCGAAGCCCATATCCTCTCCTTAAAGGCAGCCTCCGCCCTCCGCCCTCCAACGTGCCCGCGGTTCCCTCCAGTCCCATCGTGATGTCACAGCCGCGTTGTGATGTCACAGCCGTGTCGCCATCTCTGGCTCTCTATTTGTCCTTCTTGGTCTCAGACTCCTCCTCCTCCTGGGGCTCTGGCTCCACCTCCTCCTCCTCCTCCTCGGGAACAGGGGGGAACTTCTCGGCCTTGCCTTTGGACAGTTTCTTGGAGCGCTGGTACAGCTCGTTCAGGTTAAACTCTCGGATGATGTTCTCCTGGAGACAGGAGGTGAGCGGGAGGGTCACTTTAAACCTACTCATACAATAAGTATTACACTTGAACAGGGTGAACAGCGATGATAATAATAATAATTATATATTATATTATTATTATTATATATTATTATTATATAGCTATTATAATGATTATATTATCTATCCATCCATCCATCCATCCATCCATTCATTATCTGAACCCGCTTATCCTGAACAGGGTCGCAGGGGGGCTGGAGCCTATCCCAGCATACATTGGGCGAAAGGCAGGAATACACCCTGGACAGGTCGCCAGTCCATCGCAGGGCACACACACCATTCACTCACACACTCATACCTACGGGCAATTTAGACTCTCCAATCAGCCTCACCTGCATGTCTTTGGACTGTGGGAGGAAACCGGAGTACCCGGAGGAAACCCACGCAAACACGGGGAGAACATGCAAACTGAGAACATGCTACCCACTGCAATAATTACTATTATTATTATTATTATTATTATTATTATCCAAAACGACTTAGTTGATCAGACTAAGCAGGGGACAATACCCCCAAGAGCAATGCGGGTTTAAGGGCCCAACAGCTGTGTGGATCTTATTGTGACGACACCGGGACTTGAACCACCAACCTTCTGGGTTCCAGTGATGTGCATAAGCCCCTAGGCTGCAGGCTGCTCCGATCTAAGCTGTATAAAATGTGATGAACTCAGAACCCTTTGCAATGCCGGTGTGAAATTCACTCAACCAGCACCTGGGAGATGCATGGCAGCCATTTTATGCCACAATGCTCACTCCGCATTTGCTATGGTGGAGACGGAGGGAATTACTGAGCCAATTAACCAGGTAAGACCAGGAGCAAGAGTCAGATTTGGAAGATGGCGGACCCTTGATTCGGTGATAATCGATCTGGGATCTTTAAGGACCCCACTCAGTCACACCTCAGTTCCGTTCTCACACGGGCGGTGGGAGGCGTTCTCACCTCAGTGAAGCTCCAGGACACAGCCCTTCCTTTCTTGTCCACTTGGGGGCGCCGCACGATCTCTCTGCCCCCCTGGAAGAGCACCAGAGAGGGCAGCTGTTTGGAGAGGGGGGAGGTGCTCACCTTGAACCTGAGACACGGGCAGGGGTTACACTATGAGTCTCAATGAGTGTTTCCGCAGAGCATTTAATGCAGCAGCACAGGGGACACGCATTACCTTCAGCTACACCTGCCCATCACTGAAGGGTTCTGCTGGCTCTGTAATGGTGTTCTAGCACTGAAGGGTTCTGCTGGTTCTGTAATGGTGTTCTAGCACTGAAGGGTTCTGCTGGCTCTGTAATGGTGTTCTAGCACTGAAGGGTTCTGCTGGTTCTGTAATGGTGTTCTAGCACTGAAGGGTTCTGCTGGCTCTGTAATGGTGTTCTAGCACTGAAGGGTTCTGCTGGTTCTGTAATGGTGTTCTAGCACTGAAGGGTTCTGCTGGCTCTGTAATGGTGTTCTAGCACTGAAGGGTTCTGCTGGTTCTGGGAGGATAGTGGAAATGTCAATGTAAAAATGTATTCCATTTTGTTCACAACCTTTATTCACTAACAGCCAGTCAGTGTCAAATCAGCAGCCCTGACAGAGGAAAAGGGGACTTTGGGACGCAGAAACAGAGAGAAAGAGAGCAGGAGATGGCAGGATGGGAGAGGAGGGAGAGAGACACCTACTTCTTAGACATCTCTCCATATCGGCCCACATCCAGCTTTCCAAACTTCAGCCCTGCGCAGTTATACCTGAGAGAGAGAGCAGAGAAATCAGCCTAACACACTATACACACAGACTCGCAACATTAATAACAATGACAGGCAGGGCTTCAGCTGAAAGTCACTCGTGCACGCGCACGTGTGTGTGTGTGTGTGTGTGTGTGTGTGTGTGTGTGTGTGTGTGTGTGTGTGTGTGTGTGTGTGTGTGTCCGGAGGCGCTGGTGTGCGTGTGTGTGTGTGGTGTGTGTGTGTGTGTGTGTGCGTGTGTGTGTGGTGTGTGTGCGTGTGCGGAGGCGCTGGTGTGCGTGTGTGTGTGCGTGTGTGTGTGTGTGTGCGTGTGTGTGCGTGTGTGTGTGTGTGCGTGTGTGTGCGTGTGTGCGTGTGTGTGCGTGTGTGTGTGTGCGTGTGTGTGTGTGCGTGTGTGTGCATTTCGCCGTGCATTGCGCTCATACTTGAGTGACAGGTCGGCGTAGATGGAGGCAAAGCTCTGGCACTCGGGGGACCAGTTGGCGAAGAACTCCACAATCCAGGTCACCCGGCTGTCCCTCTCCAGCTCCTCCTGCACACAGACCAATCAGCACGCAGAGCTGAGCATCAACCACCAATCGGCACGCAGAGCTGAGCATCAACCACCAATCTTCACTCTAATTGATCAATGAATCCCTATGGAGAGCTGATAATAAATGCTGTATTGTACAAACGTCTTAGGCACCCGAGACGTTTTTAATATAAATGAGTAATACAGCACTTTTCAGTTAAAAACTTGATCCAGACAGCAAGGGGCCAGGAGCAAGTGAGACAGCCAAGTCTGCAGAAGAACTGCGGCAAGTTCTCCAGTATGTTTGGAACAACCTACCAGCTCATTTTCTCTGCTGTGGGACTTTTTAAACTGCTCATTATAAAACATTTTTCCATATTTAAAAAAAAAAAAAAAAAAAAAAAATTTTTTTTATTTTTTTACACGTGCCTAAGACGTATGCACAGTCGTGTATATCAGTGGCGCTCCCATCTGTACGCAAGCTGCGTACCTCAACTGCGTTAACATTTTGAAATTAAACCTAATTTGTGCGATTTATTCGTGCTGAATCGCAGTTAATGTGCAAAGGCCTTGAGAATTAAACTGTCTGTAAACATAAAAACGTTGTGTGTATCAGTGTCTCAGAATGTCACCCAGCACGAACTCGAAGGCCTTAAGTTCACTGGTGTTTTTCCGCATATTCGCGCTCTTTCTGTAATGCTGCGCAGGTCAATTAGTATTCATATAATTGCTCAAATCCGGGAAATTGCTGGGGAAAATGCGTTAATGTTAGTGTCTCACAACTCCATAATGAATTATTAGCAATCTAGTTTATACCTTGCTATTTAGCTAGCTAGGTCTGCCATGTCCAGTTGAAATGTCTAAATGGACAGCTGCCTAGTTTGAATTAAATATCAAGGAAGCAGCCATTAGCAAGATTATGATCGGATCAGTCAGACTGTAGCTTTCTTTCACGTAATTTACCGGTACTTAATATGGGCGTGCTTTACAGGGGCTGCGCGCGCCGGCCGAAACAGTTTTCTTTGCGCGTGCCTTTCTTAGACGTTTTTCTGCATGATGCCTCTTGTGTATCAAATTGTACTGCCTGCGCTAGCAACCATATTCGGAAAAATATTAATTCCCTCCTAGAAGAGATGAGTCTGAATTGTAAGCTTTGTGGTATTAGCTAGCTTCCAAACTGGGTAGTGAAGTTGGGTCATGTGGTGCGAAGAAAAAAACAAAACATGAACGTTATCAGTTCCCGTTCGCTGCTTGGTATTTTTCTACGTGCAAAAAATCCCTTGCCCCTCTGGCCACCCCATTCAGAATGTTCTGTTGGCGCCCCTGGTATGGGGACCAATGCGAAGCTAATGTTTGTAGATGTGTCAATGGCTTGCTATATAATATAAATATATAAATATATAAAATCAAATAGGCCCTAGTCCTTATCTTTGTTGTACTGTTAGTGGTTGAAATTGTACTTCCCTCAACAGTCTGTCAGCACACTTGTTGCTCTGGATAAGAGCGTCTGCCAAATGCCATTAATGCAATGTAATGCTGTTGTTGTTAGTGTCTGTTGTTTTAGCGGTTGCACATGTTAACATGGAACATATAGGCTAGGCCAAAGTTTGTTTCATGGTAACTGTATATCAGTATAGATATCCATTAACAGACAAGGCACGGTCCACAATTAGGTGCCCCGGTTGTATATGAATCACAACTCATCACAAGCAAGCCATTGACACATCTATAACCACCCTTTCTTTGACCAATTATGGACTAAGACGCCCTATAGAAAACCCACAGAAAGGCCTAAACCAGCATCAGCTCCAGTTTGCGATCTAGTGCGAGCAGCACTTACGTCTATGGTTTTATCACTGAAGTACTTGATGTACTCTGGTCCCATGTAGAGAGGGGGCTTGCAGGTCATCAGGAAGACTGGAGGAAAGAAGAGGAAAGAGGAGGAAAGAGGAGGAAAACATGTTAGACCTTCATTCAGGCCCCTTCGTTGACACTTCTATCCAAATAGACTTACATTTCATTAGACCAAGCCCATCCCCCCTTGAGCACAGTGGGGTTAAGGGTGTGGTGGTTTTTGTTTTCACCTTAAATACAGAAAGCACTTAAGACCATAGAAACCAGTTGAAGTGTGTCAACTGTGTAATCAACTGCTTTTATTGATCAAGTGCCGAGTAACAACAAAAGCCAGCACACCCTGCGGCTGTCCAGGACCTGGGTTGCCCACCCCTGCACTAGGCTAATGGCTGCTGTATCCTGGCTGCAGTCAGTCTGTGTGGAGCGGGTGATGTGTGCAGCTGAGCGTGTGCTGGTTTCAGGACCCACAGTACTGACCGATACAGTGTGAGGTAGAGCAGTACTGACCAATACAGAGCGTGAGGTAGAGCAGTACTGACCGATACAGAGCGTGAGGTAGAGCAGTACTGACCGATACAGTGTGAGGTAGAGCAGTACTGACCGATACAGAGCGTGAGGTAGAGCAGTACTGACCGATACAGTGTGAGGTAGAGCAGTACTGACCAATACAGAGCGTGAGGTAGAGCAGTACTGACCGATACAGAGCGTGAGGTAGAGCAGTACTGACCAATACAGAGCGTGAGGTAGAGCAGTACTGACCGATACAGAGCGTGAGGTAGAGCAGTACTGACCGATACAGAGCGTGAGGTAGAGCAGTACTGACCAATACAGAGCGTGAGGTAGAGCAGTACTGACCAATACAGAGCGTGAGGTACAGCAGGCCCATGCGGATGTCCAGTCTAAAGAAGAGGATGACGTTGGCCACTTTACTGAAGAGGATGATGTTCCCCACGTGCTGTTCCACAGTGACTGAGAGAGAGAGAGAGAGAGAGAGAGAGAGAGAGAGAGAGAGAGAGAGAGAGAGAGAGAGAGAGAGAGAAATTGGGTTCATTCTTTTCATGCCACAGATACTGTTCATACTGTGTTTTCTAGTGCCCACAATGTAAAACAAATTTACAGTTCAACCTTGATACATGCAGGTGGTATATGAATATTAATAACAGAAAACTGTTACATCGGACTTACTGGCTCTCCGGTTCTTCATCATGACGATGGCGCTGAGAAACATGAGGATCTCCACCTCTCTCTGCGGGAGGAACAGGACTGAAGAGTTCACTTGTTTTGTGTACACAGCAGGACTACACCACACCGGGGCTACACACGCACCACACTCGGAATTCACCGACCTTACGGTGGGGCAGACACTAGTCATGCTGACGGCACACACATTAATAGCTAAAGGCCCGTTTCATATTCATAAGATAACTGGAAACTCGTCATTTATTTCCTTATACGGATACAAATAATGCTGAATCCATAACGTCTCCAATAAATGTCATAGGTCACCGGTGATTTTTTTTCCATGTGACATGCCATGCATTAATTACCTCTTGGATTTAACCAGCGGGTATACACGTATCAAAATTCAATCCAGCAGGTTATTTCTCCCCAGCTTGCAAATCTATTTCATTAGTTCACCATTCCCATCTCTTGAATCAGCCATATTTATGTTTAATTCTCATTCTCGTCTAGTACAAACACGACTAAACGTAAAATAAGAGTTATCCGCCATTGCCAGTGCTTTGTTTGAGCAGAATGATCGCGGGTACCAGAACACTCACCCAGTCGAAGTCGCAGGAGTTCCCATCCTCTCGCTGCGTTGAGAGATGCTCGCAGATCCCCGGTGTTTTCCGGACTATAAGAAAAGCGACGGACATAAACAACGAGGCTACATAGTAAGGTTTTAGCAACCACTTATAAACCTGCGGCAGGTGGTAGAGGAACGCAAAGAGGGGAGTTAGCAACGCCATTTTCTCGAGAAAGTGGCAGCCAAGATAGAAGCGATTGAACTAACTGCTGCAACACTGCTGAAAATCGGCGTGAGCGGCGTGCTTTTATTGGACAGCCAATGTGTACAGTCGTATGTGCGGAGCGGAGGTCACACTGCGGACAAAACGCTGAAGCTGGCCCTGCCCCATAATCCAACCTGATTGGTGCAAACCAAGGAGCCATTTCCGGCAATTGGTCGTTTACACTGTCGTAAAAGAGGAGGGGTTGAGGAAGTTGGAGACAAGCTTCTTGGGACAAATAGTTTTTTTAGGTTTTACCGTAATTAACGAAATGTGTACGTAGGTGACTGCATATGTCGCAAGTTAACTTTTTTAATATTACATGGGCAAATTTGCCGTGGACGGTATGTGCAGCCTAACGTACACGATTAGTCTTGTATATGCAATTCACGTAGACGGCTACCGGCATATCAGTAAGCAACTATGTTGGTATTAGGCCCCAGAGATACAGAACAGTGGTTACGTAGGTATTTATAACAATACATCATTCTGGAATCTAGTTCACATTATACATTTGGTGCAGACCTGGACCTGTTCGAGCCATTATACGCTGCGACCTGTTATGTTCTGAATATTGTGCGAATATTGTTAACCAATCCTCTTGCCATCCAAAATACCGGTCTGAACCATTTAAATAATTTAAGAGCCTATATTAACTTCGTTACGGTAGCTAACGAGATATGACGCTTTGTAGTAGGTTGCGAACATCAACACAGACGGGTCATCATAACCATTTGTTTTAATTTGATCTTTATTTTTTATTTTTGGTATTTATATTAATTTGAGATTGACATGACAGAAATATTTTCATCTTTGTACGGTCAAAATGACGCGCAAGGCCCCCCTGGATCCTCAGCTCTTGGTTTCGGTCCGGGGAAGCCACCACCGCCTCCGACGCAGAATCAAGTCTCGATGTCCGTACAGATTCCACACCAGCTCGCGGATGAAGGGCCTGCGCTGCGGAAGCCCGGAGCCATGAACGAACCGTTCTATTTACTCAGAGAAATACCCGGTATGTGTGACACATGGTGATATTGGACATGTTGGTAAATTAAATATTGCTTTGATATTCGCTAGTGATTCACCCAGCCAACTTTTAAAATCCCAGCTAGCTAACTGAAGCTTAGCAGGCTGGCTGTTAACTATTTTTTATTTTTTGTTGATATTATCTTGATATTAACCTAAGCTTTTCTTTACTATTGGCTTTCCGTGAAACATAAATTGTCTCGGTGTACTAAATGGCTATTTTTTGGGATCTGCGATGTCGTTTAACACAAATCACTTTCACACGTTCCTTAGTCTATGCATACTGTAGTTTACTCGTTTGTCTTTACATTCTAGAGTATTATCACATCAGATGGGTAGCTAGTAGTTTAAAATATTGAGTTATTGTTGTTCGTTCAGTTTATTTTATTTTTATATTACGGTAGGGATGTTTATGTTTGCCAGAGTTACAGATTATGTATCTGTCTCTCTCTCCAATATGTTGTTTTGCTCAGTGGGAAATGAGCTAACAGGAAACACCAACCTGATCACACACTACAGCTTGGAGCACGCTTACAACAAGTTCTGTGGCAAGAAAGTCAAAGAGAAACTCAGCAGCTTCTTACCGGAACTGCCAGGTGAACCGCCGAACCCAACACTGTCCCTGTATCATACACGCTAACCCCACACTGTCCCTGTAGCACACACTAACCCCACACTGCCTGTACCACACACTATCCCAACACTGTGCCTGTACCCCACACACTAACCCAACACTGTGTCTGTACCCCACACTAACCCAACACTGTGTCTGTACCCCACACTAACCCTACACTGTGGCTGTACCCCACACTAACCCTACACTGTGCCTGTACCCCCACACACTAACCCCACACTGCCTGTACCCCACACACTAACCCAACACTGTGCCTGTACCCCACACACTAACCCAACACTGTGCCTGTACCCCACACTAACCCTACACTGTGCCTGTACCCCACACACTAACCCTACACTGTGCCTGTACCCCACACTAACCCCACACTGTGCCTGTACCGCACACTAACCCCACACTGTGCCTGTACCACACACTAACCCCACACTGTGCCTGTACCCCACACTAACCCCACACTGTGCCTGTACCCCACACTAACCCCGCACTGTGCCTGTACCCCACACTAACCCCACACTGCCTGTACCCCACACACTAACCCCACACTGTGTCTGTACCCCACACACTAACCCCACACTGTGTCTGTACCCCACACACTAATCCCACACTGTGTCTGTACCCCACACACTAACCCCACACTGTGCCTGTACCCCACACACTAACCCCACACTGTGCCTGTAGCCCACACTAACCCCACACTTTCTGTACCCCACACACTAACCCCACACTGTGCCTGTACCTCACACTATCCCAACACTGTGCCTGTACCCCACACTAACCCCACACTGTGCCTGTACCCCACACACTAACCCCACACTGTGCCTGTACCCCACACTAACCACACATTAACCCCACACTGTGCCTGTACCACACACACTAACCCCACACTGTGCCTGTACCTCACATTAACCCCACACTGTGCCTGTACCCCACACACTAACCCCACACTGTGCCTGTACCCCACACTAACCCCACACTGTCCCTGTACCCCACACTGTGCTTGTACCCCACACACTAACCCCACACTGTGCTTGTACCCCACACACTAACCCCACACTGTGCCTGTACCCCACACACTAACCCCACACTGTGCCTGTACCCCACACACTAACCCTACACTGTGCCTGTACCCCACACTAACCCCACACTGTGCCTGTACTACACACACTAACCCCACACTGTGCCTGTACCACACATTAAGCCACTAACCCAACTCTCTGTATCACACACTGAGTACTACACACTAACCCAACACATTAACCCAACACTGTCCCTATGCCACACAATAACCAAACACACTAACCAAACACTGTCCCTCTACCACACAATAACCAAACACTGTCCCTTTACCACACAATAACCCAACCCTAGCCCTTTACCTTACACCCACTCATCCCCATGCTGACTGTGTTGCCATGGCAGCCTGTGTGGGTAGTCAGTGTGGGCCTTGTCTCCTCCCCCTCAGGCATGATTGACAGCCCGGGCTCTCAGGATGGCAGTGCGCTGCGCTCGCTCATTGAGAAGCCGCCGGTGTGTGGGAACAGCTTCAGCCCGCTGGCCGGAGCGCTGCTGAGCGGCTTCAGACTGCACACCGGCCCGGTACGTACACACGCTCACACACACACACACACTCTCACTCTCACTCACACTCACACTCACACACACACTCACACACACACACACACTCACACACACACTCACACTCACACTCTCACACACACTCACACTCACACACACGCGCTCACACACACACGCTCACACACACACACACACACACACTCTCACACTCTCACACACACTCGCACACTCTCACACTCACACACTCTCACACACTCACACACACACTCACACTCACACTCACACTCACACTCACACTCACACTCACACACACACACACGCACTCTCACACACACATACACACTCTCACACACACATACACACTCTCACACACACATACACACTCTCACACACTCATATACACACTCTCACACGCACGCATACACATGCGCACACACACACGCGCACACACTCACTCACTCTCTCATACTCTGTGTGTCCTGTACTGATGTGTGTGTCCTGTACTGATGTGTGTGTTGCAGTTGCCAGAGCCGTACAGACTGATGCACATCCAGCCTCCGAAGAAGAAGAGCAAACACAAGCACCGCCATCACAGACCTCAGGACCCCATTCCACCAGGTAACGCACACACACACACACACTCCATTCCACCAGGTAATGCACACACACACACACACTCCATTCCACCAGGTAATGCACACACACACACACACTCCATTCCACCAGGTAACGCGCACACACACACACACTCTCCATTCCACCAGGTAACGCACACACGCACACACACACACACTCCATTCCACCAGGTAACGCACACACACACACACACACACACACACACTCCATTCCACCAGGTAATGCACACACACACACTCCATTCCACCAGGTAACGCACACACACACACACACACACACTCCATTCTGCCAGGTAATGCACACACAAACTCCATTCACCCAGGTAACACACACACTCACAAACACGTACACACTCCATTCCGCCAGGTAACGCACACACATACGCACACACACCTGTAATGTATCGCACATACTTCACACTGCACCCAAAGCCAGAGCCCCCATGGCAGGAACAGCTCCCCACGAGGCAGATCGGAGACAAACTGCCTCTCTCTCTCTCTCTCTCTCTCTCTCTCTCTCTCTCTCTCTCTCTCTCTCTCCTCCTACAGAGACTCCCTCTGATTCAGATCACAAGAAGAAGAAGAAAAAGAAGGACGATGATCCTGACCGCAAGAAGAAGAAAAAGGACAAGAAGAAGAAGAAGGTGAGATCACACGGAGGAGATATTTCTGCTGGCACAATGTCATGTCTTTCAGAGGCGTAGGCCCCTCGAGACCTCTGTACTACGGCTGCACAGGTAGCACAGGTAGCACAGGTAGCCCCGGAGAGAGGACCCACTGTTCCCACAGAACAGGTCTGCAGTTCCGTACGGTCGGAGGGGTCCAGGTTATTTCTCTTCAGTCTGACCACGGCTGTTTTAACAGGATCAGGTGACTCTTTGACTGGTTCGGTATTTTCAGTGCACTGGCTGAGGCTGAGGGGAGGGGATATAAGGCTCATATGGAGGACCTGGCTCTTTTAGATATTTTAAGTTATCCACAGCAGTTCTTGGGCAGTGATAACTATATTCAGTTGGTGACCCTCCAGAGTATGTTATACCTGATTTAATTGTTCTGATTTTTTTAAATCAAAGGACTGGGCAAATTCCTCACACCTTGATGCCAATAGTTGAGTGTATATGCACTGCTCTATGTTGAGTGGTGTACATAGAACTCTGGTAATCTCAGTAGAGTGTCCAGTGGCTTCAGAAAGAATTCAGACCCCTTCACGTTTTGTGCACGTTGAGTTCATAATTCATAAAAGTGCCATTTTTGCCTTTCAATTACTCAATAACGCATAATTACAAAGTGAAAACATGTTTTTAGATATTTTTGCAAATCTCTCATATGCATACGTATTCAGACCCTTTGCTGTGGCACTCCAAATTGTGGTCAGGTGCATCCTGATTTAATTATCCTTGAGATGTGTCTAGAACTTGATTGGCGTTCACATGTGGCGCCAATCAGTTTATTGGTGGGACATAGTTTAGAGCAGTGTAGTTTATTGGTGGGACATAGTTTAGAGCAGGGTATTTTATTAGTTTAGAAAGGCACACAGCTGTGCATATAAGGTCCCACAATTCACACCACGTCACAACAAAAACCAAGCCATGAAGTTCAAGGACCAGTCTGTAGACTTCCGCAATAGAATAGTGGCAAGGCGTAGAAAAGGGCAAGGGTACACAACCATGTCTAAAGCTTCCCAGGAGAAACTGGAAGAAGTTCTGGAACCACCAGGACTCTTCCTAGAGTTGGCCGTCTGGCCAAACTGAGTAACCGGGCAAGAAGAGGTGACCAAGAACCCAGCGTTGACCCTAATAGCTTCATAAGTCCTCAGCAGAGATTGGAGAACCTGCCGGAAGGACGACCATCTCTTTATGGTAGAGTGGCTAGACGGAAGCCACTCTTGAGTAAAAGGCATATGACGGAGTGCTTGACAGAGCGGCATTTAAAGGACTCTGAGGGCATGATGTCGATTGTACATGATGAAAAAGATCATCTGATCTGATCAGACAGAAATGTAACTCTTTGGGCAGAACTGTCTGGTGAACATCAGGCACTGCTCATCTCCTGGCTAATACCATCCCTACGGTGAAGCATGGTGGTGGCAGCATCATGCAATGGGGGTGCTTCTCAGCCGAAGGGACAGGGAGACTGGTCAGAATTGAGGGAATTATGAATGAAGCCAAATACAGAGAGGTCCTTGAAGAAAACCTTCGACAGAAAACCGCATAGGACATGGAGAGACCTGAAGATGGCTGTTCAGTTATTTTGGGAGTTATTTTATGTGTGTATTGTGCAACATTAGGCATTCAGTTCAGCTAATTCTGGAAGTATAAACACAAACCTATGAATTAATTCATGAAGAATGTCCGTAGGGTTCTCCTGTGAGGATATTTCTGATTTCCTGGCTGTGGTTTTGTGTTTCTCTCCCTCACACAGAATCGCCACAGTCCTGATCACCCTGGACTGACCGGATCTCAACCCAACAGCAGCAACAGCCTGCGATGAAGAGAGAGAGAGAGCGTGAGAGAGCGTGAGAGAGAGAGAGCGTGAGAGAGAGAGAGCGTGAGAGAGTGAGAGCGTGAGAGAGAGAGAGAGAGAGAGAGAGAGAGAGAGAGAGAGAGAGAGAGAGAGAGAGAGAGAGAGAGAGAGAGAGAGAGAGAGAGAGAGAGAGAGAGAGAGAGAGAGAGAGAGAGAGAGAGAGAGAGACTTGCGTCAGACAGTCCTGGGTTAATTACATAGGTGAAATACTTTCTCTTCAGATGCTGGCAAAAGTTTAAAACACTCCTGCGGATCTGTAAGAACTTTCATCCAATCATGTCACTAACACTTGCGTGCATATGTAAGAAGAATTCTGCTCTGAATATTGAAAAAGTTTTCCTGTAATAATTTATTTTCTTCTGTAGAAGGGAGCATTTTATTGATGTCTGAAGTATTTCATGTGATTATTGACCCAGGTGTGATATGGAACAGAACTGATGCACACTCTCCTGTTGTTCATGAAATTATAAAAAAACAAGACCTCCTTTACTTTTAATTTACTCAGAAAAAGCTAAAACATGGAATCTTTGAGTTGTGGAAGACCCTGTGCAATCACACGTGTCCATTAAAGCCACAATAAATATTTATGCTTAGTTTTTTTTAATTCAACGTTTTTCTAATTCCTACAAGGTCTGTCATTTTGAGAAATTGTTAGCAGCCGGTGTCACATGGACATTCACTCTGATTGGTGGCTCAATAAATGGCCACACCCACTGATTGGTTCAAATACAGTTTGCCATAATATTTACTTTTTTGTTTTGAGCCAAAACCAACTCCTTTTTTACTGAGCAGCATACAAACCGTCACTTTCAGGATTTAAACAAAGGTTTTAAATTCCCATCTTAAAGAGTGTGACATTTTAGCGTTTAGTGTTCTGGTTGTTTATCTACCCCGGTGGTAAACATGATGTCGATTGTACAGGGTCTTTACATGGCTGGATGGGGAGTGTAGTTGAGCTCTGCTGGTTTACTATTGGAGGGTTCAGGAGGAAGTGGGAGGAGCGTACGCACTGGAATGTCACAATAAATTTTTGTTACCTGTTTAAACAGCGATCCTCTTCTGTCACCGTTTCTGTTGGGGGGGGGGGTTCTGTCTCAGTACTGTGCTGTGAAAGGCCTCCATGTAGTACACGTACTGTGTGTGTGTGTGTGTGTGAGTGATCTTCACTGGGTCCAGCTCCTTCCTGTACTGCAGGATGTAACAGAGCTTTCTAATCACTGCCACTTTCACAGATTCAGCCTCTCGCTGTGCAGTATCCCGGAGCTCTGTGTGGAATGGTGGTGTGTTGTGGGGGCTGTAGTTCTCACTACAGTTGGCTGTAGTTCTCACTGTACAGCTGTGCACCGTGGCATCCGAATACATCACTATATACCGTGAAACACATTCATGAGCCTGAGTCAACAGCCAATTCATCAAAGCGCTGCACTTTGGTCTCTATCGTTTCCAGTATTACAATTCTTGTAGTGATTTCGTTTTGGTATTACTTTTAAGCAAGCAATCGCAATATTTACATAAAGGTAAGGTATAAGGTGATTCATTCTGCAGTCTTGTAATTGTGTGAACACCACCTGGTCAGAGAGCATGCGTCGCAGAGGACATTTTGAAACTCGGGGAAAGAAAAAGAAAAAACGAGGCAGAAAACAGGCACTTCCTGTGTGTTTATTCCTTCAACATGGCTGCACATCATCACCAAGCCAAGCAGCGCAAGACGGCACAACCACACCTTACAGAACATCAATCAGAAGTTATGTACAGTTAGCTCATGGCTGCAACTGACAGTGCAACACTTTTTCTGTTGTAACAGAGTCACAGCGCCCTCCTATCATGAGGCCGCTGAGGGAACTGCAGCTCGCGGTGAACATTGACAACAGTTAATGCTACAATAAATTCACAAATCTTTAATACTTACAGTGCATACTTTAAAAAAAACTACATATCCAGCTGGGTTTTGCAGCTCTCAGAATAATACTTTCTATGTCTTTGGTTTTTGCAATGTCCACTGGGTATTGTAGTTAAATTCAATGTACAGAGACTTCCTGCGGTATCACACATACACAATCATCCAGAGTGCAGCTCTTTAAATATCCTTAACGTCAATACACACGTCCCCATTACGAACCACGAACACACAGGACACTTTTATTCTGGCATTTTGTCAGTGGATCAGCCATTGGCTGTAAGGCACCAGTTCCCCAGGACCAGACGGACTACAGAGGCACTCAAATCCCCTGGCACCACACAGGAAGTGATCTAACTGCAATGTTTTCCTCGTACTTTCCCATTTGACAATATTCCCACAACACAACGTCCCGTTCTTTACAAAAGCGCTCTGTAACATCTTAAACATTTTCTCTTTTTTTCTTTTTCTTATAATTGTATAATATTTGCTCAGTGAAGGAGGACCAGGCTGTGGTCCTCCTTCACTGTCCAAACTCCTCACGCAGCTTCAATGGCCCACGGTACTTTGCTTCCCTCCGGGGACACCCGGAGGGCAGCAGGTTCAGCTCAGCCAGCCCCAGATGATGTGTACATACTACTTTGCAGGCAGCTTTTATTCCACGTATTTTGATCTGATCTGTACTGTGTTGCTGAGTTAACTCCTTCGCCAATCTTTCACTGTGAAGCTTTCAAGTTCTAAAAACTGCTGCCTTCCAGGCGTCCCTGAGGGAAGCAGGCAGGAAGGGAGTTTAAATGCATAGCACAGCTTCAGGGTGAGTGCCACCTTAATCGCTGCCTCTCCTGCGATCAAACATCACACTTCACACAACACGCATATGGGTGGTAAATCACAATGACAATTAAAAGTGTGGACACACACACAGACAGACAGACAGACAGACAGACTGATTTCCCGTATAGTCTCATTCTAGTAGTGTGCAGGGCGTTTAGGGAGGTAGTTTAATGCTTAAATCAGCCGGTTGGTTAGCAGGCCCTTCTGCTCTTGTTGAATACTGGTGTCGTCCCCAATGTGTGAGGGAACCCTGGTTCAGCGTGAAATGGTTTCCTTGGAGACAGGAACGGTGTCTTTCTCCTGTTTTGGTCAGGGTGGCGTCAGTCGACTGTTCATTTTAGCAGCACTCCATTTCAACGTTGGACTGCAAGAGCACGAAGTTACTACTTTTAAAAAACCGGTCGCAGCCGGTTTGACCACAGTCAGTTTGAACCCATTCCAACTGACCGCAACATGGAGACGCTGAGAAGCAGCTATTCACACATCGATTCACAGGGCGCACAACCTGTGCTGGAAGTGAACTGTGTTTGGGTGTGTGCGTGGGTGTATGTCTGTGTGTGCGTATGTGTGTGCGTGGGTGTATGTGTTTGTGAACTTGTGTAAGGAAACTACTATCAGAGCTGAAAACGGCAAGTGAATTGTTTTAGGATGAAATTTTGGGATGAAATTACGTAATCAAAATGCATATCTGGTCAAAGAGAAAAGTCATGTTATCATGACGGATTCACATTTCTTTATTGTCCAAAGCTTTGTGTGCAAGTTGACTGTTGCTTTGGCGATTCAGGTCGTTACGTTCTGATTGGTTGAGGGCTTCTGTTTCATTCTCCCTCTTCTGCTCGCTGAGCTTCTTCCGATGATAGAACAGGTATCCCGGCAACAAGAACCCAGTCAATGACAAGATCAGCAGCCCCACGTTGATCTGTTGATTGGAGCAGTGCATTTAAAAGAGTTAGTCTGTCACTGTTGATTGGAGGAGAAACTTTCCAACGAGTAATGCGAGACCGATGTCGTCGGTGTATGTTATTGTGTGAGTACATATCAGTCTGTGAGCCAGCCAATGTGTCAGTACATGTGTCATTGTGTCAGCCAGTGTGTGATGGTCTATTACAGAGGTGGGGAATTCTGGTCCTGGAGGGCTGGTGTGTGTGTGTATTTGTATATGCGCGTGTGTGTTGTGTGTGTATTTGTATATGCGCGCGTGTGTGTTGTGTGTGTATTTGTATATGCGCGTGTGTGTTGTGTGTGTATTTGTATATGCGCGTGTGTGTTGTGTGTGTATTTGTATATGCGCGTGTGTGTTGTGTGTGTATTTGTATATGCGCGTGTGTGTGTTGTGTGTGTATTTGTATATGCGCGTGTGTGTTGTGTGTGTATTTGTATACGCGCGTGTGTGTTGTGTGTGTATTTGTATACGCGCGTGTGTGTGCACTGGGGTGTAGTTTCTCTCGTACCCAGTAGGGGTCTCCCTTCAGGGGTCCCACCATCAGAATGAAGAGGGGCTGCTGGATCAGGGCGAACAGGGCGCTGATCATGGACTGCAGCCCGGTCAGCGTCCCAAAGTGGTTGGACGGGTACCTGAGATTCATACGGACATTACTACAGCTGCACCACTGCTAATGCTACCTCTACTACACCACTGCTAATCATGCTAATGCTAGCCCCACCGCACTGCTGCTAATCATGCTAATGCTAGCCCCACTACACCACTGCTAATCATGCTAATGCTAGCCACATCACACCGCTGCTAAACACGCCAATGCTAGCCACGGCACTGCTAAACTTGCTATTAGTGTTCTCCAGTGGGTTTGTAGCATTTTCTCCAGGATTAGTTGAGTATCATTTGTTTGTGCTGTTTCTAATTAAGCTTAGTTGTCACTATAGTGTGATTCTGCTGTTTATTTGTTAGTTAGTTAGTACAAGTGGTGTTTATTTAGATTACAGTGAAACTGTGTTTATTTAGATTGCAGTGAAACTAATGTTAGCCACACCACTGTTAAACATGCTAATGTTAGCCCCACCACAGCACTGCTAAACATGCCAATTCTAGCCAGGCCACTGCTAAACATGCTATCACTACCCAGGCTGCACCACTATTAAACATGCTAATGCTGGCCAAACCACTGCTAAGCATGCTAATGTTAGGCACACCAAATGTCATACAAATGGTTAAGCAGTGGGCTCTAGGCGGGTCAGTTAAGAGGTGTCAGGTAAACGGTGATGCTGAGGTGAACCAGGAGGACTCTGGGTACTTACACAGCAGCGTACAGTCCTCCACAGCAGGAGTGAATGAACCCTCTCACCACTGTATGCAGGATGAAGGAGATGATCTAGGGAGGGAGGGAGAGAGAGGGAGACTAGTCAGGCCCCATAAACTGCAGCTACATGGGCTAGACAGCTTGAGGCATCATGAGTGTGTTCTTACCTGTACAGGTAGACAGTGTTTCCTCACATGTATATGAAGGTAGATGTGATCAGGTGTGCAGGTGGGCTGCATTGTCTCACCTGTATGGGCAGGTTGTCTATGAGGGAGAGGACTCCGAAGATGACAAGGAGCAGGTTCGTGAAGATGAAGGCTCGTATGGAGTTGGTGAGTTTCTGGATCTTACTGTCTCTCTTAGGGGGCGACAGACCACTGAAACAGACCATAGGCAAGTCAGCCACACACCAGCTAAGCAGCAACACACCCTGAGATAACTACTGTTACAGTTGTGTTCAAGAAAATACCAGTACAACATCAATAACCTGATGAACCACTGTTATTAGTAGTTGTGATATTTCTGCATGGCAAATACTTTACTTGTAGATGTAGTAGTGTAATAGAAAAACAACAGACCCAACTGTCATGACATGCACGCTGCTTGTAATTGACTCATTCATTGAAAGGGGCGTGTTCAAAATAATAGCAGTGTGGAGTTTAATTAGAGAACTCATTAATTCTGTGAAAAAACAGGTGTCATTAATTGTCCTTTATTAAGGAAGAAGGGAAGCAAATGTTTATAAATATATTTCCTTCTGAATTGCTAAAATGTGCTGTTCCAAACATTGTTCGGAGGAACAACGTCATTTGATTAAAAAGTTTATTGGAGAGGGGAAAACATATAAAGAAGTGCAGCAAATTATAGGATGCTCAGCTAAAATGATCTCAAATGCTTTAAAATGGCAACAAAAACCCGAAACAAGCAGAAGAAAATGAGCAACTGCTGTTAAAAAGGATCGAAGAATAGTCAGAATGGCAAAGATTCAGCCATTCATTAGCTCCAGAAAGATCAAAGATGATCTACAATTGCCTATAAGTGTTGTTACAGTACACACACACACACACACACACACACACACACACACACACACACACACACACACACACACACACACACACACACACACACACACACACACACACACACACACACACACACACACACACACACACACAGGGCGACATGGCTCAGGCAGTAAGAGCAGTTGTCTGGCAGTTGGAGGGTTGCCGGTTCGATCCCCCGCCCGGGCTGTGTCGAAGTGTCCCTGAGCAAGACACCTAACCCCCAAATGCTCCTGACGAGCGGGTTGGCGCCTTGCATGGCAGCCAATCGCCGTCGGTGTGTGAGTGTGTGTATGAATGGGTGAATGGAGAAGCATCAATTGTACAGCGCTTTGGATAAAAGCGCTATATAAATGCCAACCATTTACATTTACACACACACACACACACACACACATGCACGCACACACACACACAAACTACTGTCACAGCTTTCTCCATCTTACACACACACAAATAATTACTGTTCCACATCTCACGGTCACACACACAGTTCCCCTTTCTCTCTCTCCCTCTCACCCCTTCTCTCCCTCCATCCCTTGGCTCTTCTCCCCACACTCCTTCATTCTCCAGTCCATGATATATCCGATCAGGGGGCAGGTGAGCAGGCACAGCAGCTGCAGTGTGCCGAAGATCGATGAGTAGAACCCCACTGTCACAACGACATCACAGTCACATACCATTACATCACTGTCACAACGACATCACAGTCACATACCATTACATCACTGTCACAACGACATCACAGTCACATACCATTACATCACTGTCACAACGACATCACAGTCACATACCATTACATCACTGTCACAATGACATCACAGTCACATACCATTACATCACTGTCACAATGACATCACTGTCACAATGACATCACAGTCACACAACGATTACATCACTGTCACAACGACATCACAGTCACATACCATTACATCACTGTCACAATGACATCACAGTCACATACCATTACATCACTGTCACAATGACATCACAGTCACTCAACGATTACATCACTGTAACAACGACATCACAATCACACACCAGCACATACATTATGGATCAAAAGCGGGATAAAGAATCTGGAAACACACTCACACACACACACACATACCTTGCTCCTCTGCAGCCAGTACTAAGTTCTCAGAAGCTGAAAGAGAGTAATGAAAATTTACATCCCAGAAACAGAACACTAAAAACTACAACCATAGACATCCTGATAAAAACATTACATGACCATGGCAAAAACCATAGACATCCTCCCATTTCTCACTACTGAAATCCCCTTAAGTGAGTTCATCTGTCACAGCTAGGGTTTACAAATGCAATAACTTTACACATGAAAGTGACTCTGGAGTGCGTCCCTCTGCGGAGGGTGTGTGTAACCATGTGCGAGTAACTCTGGGTGGAGTTGGTTGTGCAGAACTCACGGTTGGGGTCGCCGTGGGTCACCAGGAATTCCAGCATCTTGTTCATGGCTCCCATGAAGAAAATGAGGCGGATCTGGGTCATCGCCATGGTGACGAGACTCCACAGGAAGATAGGGGAGCACACAGACCTGCGGAATGGGATGGTACCTGTGGGGGGGGGGGGGGGTTAGGGTTAGGGTTACCTGTGGGGGGGGTCACATGATCATTTACACGTGTGGATATACATATGTGTGTGTGTGTGTGTGTGTGTGTGTGTATACGTGTGTATACGTGTGTATATACATATGTGTGTGTGTGTATACGTGTGTATATACATATGTGTGTGTGTATACATACTGTATGTGCTCATATGTGTGTGTATACATACTGCATGTGTGTGTGTATACATACTGTATATGTGTCCATGTGTGTGTGTACTGTGTGTGTGTGCATGTGTGTGTGTATACATACTGTATGTGTGTGTACATGTGTGTGTATAGATACTGTATGTGTGTGTACATGTGTGTGTGTGTATACTCACTGTATGTGTGTGTGCATGTGTGTGTGTATACTCACTGTATGTGTGTGTGCATGTGTGTGTGTACTGTGTGTTTGTATACATACTGTATGCGTGTGTACATGTGTGTATACATACTGTATGTGTGCGTGCATGTGTGTGTGTATACATACTGTATGTGTGTGTACATGTGTGTGTATAAATACTGTATGTGTGCGTGCATGTGTGTGTGTATACTCACTGTATGTGTGTGTGCATGTGTGTGTGTACTGTGTGTGTGTGTGCATGTGTGTGTGTGTGTATACATACTGTATGTGTGTGTACATGTGTGTGTGTATACATACTGTATGTGTGTGTACATGTGTGTGTGTATACATACTGTATGTGTGTGTACATGTGTGTGTATACATACTGTATGTGTGCGTGCATGTGTGTGTGTATACTCACTGTATGTGTGTGTGCATGTGTGTGTGTACTGTGCATGTGTGTGTGTATACATACTGTATGTGTGCGTGCATGTGTGTGTGTATACTCACTGTATGTGTGCGTGCATGTGTGTGTGTATACTCACTGTATGTGTGTGTGTACTGTGTGTGTGTGTGTACATGTGTGTGTGTATACATACTGTATGTGTGTGTGCATGTGTGTGTGTATACATACTGTATGTGTGTGTACATGTGTGTGTATACATACTGTATGTGTGTGTGCATGTGTGTGTGTATACTCACTGTATGTGTGTGTGCATGTGTGTGTGTACTGTGCATGTGTGTGTGTATACTCACTGTATGTGTGTGTGCATGTGTACTCACTCTGTGCACTGCCGGTGGTCTTGGAGGCAGTGAGCTCGCAGGGCCGGTCCATTGTGCAGGGCGTCTGGCTGAGCCGCTGGCCCACCGCAGTCATATGGCTGTAGAACCGATCGCCGGTCACCTTGTGGTCCAACGCCAGGCTGCTCAGCTTCATCTTCTTCCTGAAGCACGGACACTCTGTTCATGCAATGTTACCCCAGTGTTACGGTGATGTTGTGCTAGCGTTACAGTGATGTGCTAGCTTTACAGTAATGTGGTAGTGTTACAGTGATGTTGTGCCAGCTTCACAGTAATGCTGTGCTAGCTTTACAGTAATGTTGTGCCAGCTTCACAGCAATGCTGTGCTAGCTTTACAGTAATGTGCTAGTGTTACAGTGATGTTGTGCTAGCTTTACAGTAATGTGCTAGCTTTACAGTGATGTGCCAGCATTACAGTAATGTTGTACTAGCTTTACAGTGATGTTGTGCTAGCTTTACAGTGATGTGCTAGCTTTACAGTAATGTTGTACTAGCTTTACAGTGATGTTGTGCCAGCTTCACAGTAATGATGTGCTAGCTTTACAGTAATGTGCTAGTGTTACAGTGATGTTTTGCTAACTTTACAGAAATGTTGTGCTAGCTTTACAGTGATGTTGTGCTAGCTATACAGTAATGTGGTAGCTTTACAGTGATGTTGTGCCAGCTTTACAGTGATGCGCTAGTTTTACAGTACTGTTGTGCTAGCTTTACAGTAGTGTTGTTCCAGCTTCACAGTGATGTGCTAGCTTTACAGTGATGTTGTGCTAACTGTACAGGAATGTTGTGCCAGCGTTACAGTAATGTGCCAGCATTACAGTGATGTTGTGCTAGCCTTACAGTAATGTTGTGCTAGCTTTACAGTGATGTTGTGCTAGTGTTACAGTGATGTTGTGATAGCTTTACAGTAATGTGCTAGTGTTACAGTGATGTTATGCTAGCTTTACAGTAATGTGCTAGCTTTACAGAGATGCTGTGCTAGCTTTACAGTGATGTGCTAGCTTTACAGTGATGTTGTGCTAACTGTACAGTAATGTTGTGCCAGCGTTACAGTAATGTGCCAGCATTACAGTGATGTTGTGCTAGCCTTACAGTAATGTTGTGCTAGCTTTACAGTGATGTTGTGCTAGTGTTACAGTGATGTTGTGATAGCTTTACAGTAATGTGCTAGTGTTACAGTGATGTTGTGCTAGCTTTACAGTGATGTGCTAGCTTTACAGTAATGTTGTACTAGCTTTACAGTGATGTTGTGCCAGCTTCACAGTAATGATGTGCTAGCTTTACAGTAATGTGCTAGTCTTACAGTGATGTTTTGCTAACTTTACAGAAATGTTGTGCTAGTGTTACAGTGATGTTGTGATAGCTTTACAGTAATGTGCTAGTGTTACAGTGATGTTATGCTAGCTTTACAGTAATGTGCTAGCTTTACAGAGATGCTGTGCTAGCTTTACAGTGATGTGCTAGCTTTACAGTAATGTCGTACTAGCTTTACAATGATGTTGTGCCAGCTTCACAGTAATGATGTGCTAGCTTTACAGTAATGTTGTGCCAGCTTCACAGTAATGTTGTGCTAGCTTTACAGTGATGTTGTGCTAGCTTTACAGTAATGTGGTAGCTTTACAGTGATGTTGTGCCAGCTTTACAGTGATGTGCTAGTTTTACAGTACTGTTGTGCTAGCTTTACAGTAGTGTTGTTCCAGCTTCACAGTGATGTGCTAGCTTTACAGTGATGTTGTGCTAACTGTACAGTAATGTTGTGCTAGCTTTACAGTGATGTTGTGCTAGCTTTACAGTAATGTGCTAGTGTTACAGTGATGTTGTGCTAGCTTTACAGTAATGTGCTAACTTTACAGTGATGCTGTGCTAGCTTTACAGTGATGTGCTAGTTTTACAGTGGTGTTGTGCCAGCTTTACAGTGATGTGCTAGTTTTACAGTACTGTTGTGCTAGTTTTACAGTAGTGTTGTTCCAGCTTCACAGTGATGTGCTAGTGTTACAGTGATGTTGTGCTAACTGTACAGTAATGTTGTGCTAGCATTACAGTGATGTTGTGCTAGCTTTACAGTGATGTGCTAGCTTTACAGTAATGTTGTACTAGCTTTACAGTGATGTTGTGCCAGCTTCACAGTAATGATGTCCTAGCATTACAGTGATGTTGTGCTAGCTTCACAGTAATGTGCTAGTGTTACAGTGATGTTGTGGTAACTGTACATTAATGTTGTGCCAGCATTACAGTGATGTTGTGCCAGCATTACAGTGATGTTGTGCTAGCTTTACAGTCATGTGGTAGCTTTACAGTGATGTTGTGCCAGCTTCACAGTAATGATGTGCTAGTTTTACAGTAATGTGCTAGTGTTACAGTGATGTTTTGCTAACTTTACAGAAATGTTGTGCTAGCTTTACAGTGATGTTGTGCTAGCTTTACAGTCATGTGGTAGCTTTACAGTGATGTTGTGCCAGCTTTACAGTGATGTGCTAGTTTTACAGTACTCTTGTGCTAGCTTTACAGTAGTGTTGTTCCAGCTTCACAGTGATGTGCTAGCTTTACAGTGATGTTGTGCTAACTGTACAGTAATGTTGTGCCAGCGTTACAGTAATGTGCCAGCATTACAGTGATGTTGTGCTAGCCTTACAGTAATGTTGTGCTAGCTTTACAGTGATGTGCTAGCTTTACAGTAATGTCGTACTAGCTTTACAGTGATGTTGTGCCAGCTTCACAGTAATGATGTGCTAGCTTTACAATAATGTTGTGCTAGCTTTAGAGTAATGTGCTAGTGTTACAGTGATGTTTTGCTAACTTTACAGAAATGTTGTGCTGGCGTTACAGTGATGTTGTGCTAGCTTTACAGGAATGTGGTAGCTTTACAGTGATGTTGTGCCAGCTTTACAGTGATGTGCTAGCTTTACAGTGATGTTGTGCTAGCTTTACAGTAGTGTTGTTCCAGCTTTACAGTGATGTTGTGCTAGTGTTACAGTGATGTGCTAGCTTCACAGTAATGTGCTAGTGTTAAAGTGATGTTTTGCTAACTTTACAGAAATGTTGTGCTAGCTTTACAGTGATGTTGTGCCAGCTTTACAGTGATGTGCTAGTTTTACAGTACTGTTGTGCTAGCTTTACAGTAGTGTTGTTCCAGCTTCATAGTGATGTGCTAGCTTTACAGTGATGTTGTGCTAACTGTACAGTCATGTTGTCCCAGCGTTACTGTAATGTGCCAGCATTACAGTGATGTTGTGCTAGCCTTACAGTAATGTTGTGCTAGCTTTACAGTGATGTTGTGCTAGTGTTACAGTGATGTCGTGCTAGCTTTACAGTGATGTTGTGCCAGCTTCACAGTAATGATGTGCTAGCATTACAGTGATGTTGTACTAGCTTTACAGTGATGTTGTGCTAGCTTCACAGTAATGATGTGCTAGCTTTAGAGTAATGTGCTAGCGTTACAGTGATGTTTTGCTAACTTTACAGAAATGTTGTGCTGGCGTTACAGTAATGTGGTAGCTTTACAGTGATGTTGTGCCAGCTTTACAGTGAGGTGCTAGTTTTACAGTACTGTTGTGCTAGCTTTACAGTAGTGTTGTTCCAGCTTCACAGTGATGTGCTAGCTTTACAGTGATGTTGTGCTAACTGTACAGTAATGTTGTGCCAGCGTTACAGTAATGTGCCAGCATTACAGTGATGTTGTGCTAGCCTTACAGTAATGTTGTGCTAGCTTTACAGTGATGTTGTGCTAGTGTTACAGTGATGTTGTGCTAGCTTTACAGTAATGTGCTAGTGTTACAGTGATGTTATGCTAGCTTTACAGTAATGTGCTAGCTTTACAGTAATGTTGTGCTAGCTTTACAGTAATGTGCTAGTGTTACAGTGATCTTATGCTAGCTTTACAGTAATGTGCTAGCTTTACAGTAATGTTGTGCTAGCTTTACAGTAATGTTGTGCTAGCTTCACAGTGATGTTGTGCCAGCTTCACAGTAATGCTGTGCTAGCTTTACAGTAATGTGCTAGTGTTACAGTGATGTTGTGCTAACTGTACAGTAATGTTGTGCCAGCATTACAGTGATGTTGTGCTAGCTTTACAGTAATGTTGTGCTAGCTTTACAGTGATGTTGTGCTAGTGTTACAGTGATGTTGTGCTAGCTTTACAGTAATGTGCTAGTGTTACAGTGATGTTATGCTAGCTTTACAGTAATGTGCTAGCTTTACAGTAATGTTGTGCTAGCTTTACAGTAATGTGCTAGTGTTACAGTGATCTTATGCTAGCTTTACAGTAATGTTGTGCTAGCTTTACAGTAATGTTGTGCTAGCTTTACAGTGATGTTGTGCCAGCTTCACAGTAATGCTGTGCTAGCTTTACAGTAATGTGCTAGTGTTACAGTGATGTTGTACTAGCTTTACAGTAATGTGGTAGCTTTACAGTGATGTTGTGCCAGCTTTACAGTGATGTGCTAGTTTTACAGTACTGTTGTGCTAGCTTTACAGTAGTGTTGTTCCAGCTTCACAGTGATGTTGTGCTAACTGTACAGTAATGTTGTGCCAGTGTTACAGTAATGTTGTGCTAGCTTTACAGTAATGTTGTGCTAGCTTTACAGCAATGTTGTGCTACCTTTACAGTGATGTTGTGCCAGCTTTACAGTAATGTTGTGCTACCTTTACAGTGATGTTGTGCCAGCTTTACAGTACTGTTGTGCTACCTTTACAGTGATGTTGTGCTACCTTTACAGTAATGTTGTGCTACCTTTGCAGTGATGCTGTGCTAGCTTTACAGCAATGTTGTGCTAGCTTTACAGTGATGTTGTGCCAGCTTTACAGTAATGTTGTACTACCTTTACAGTAATGTTGTGCTACCTTTACAGTGATGTTTTGCCAGCTTTACAGTACTGCTGTGCTAGCTTTACAGCAATGTTGTGCTAGCTTTACAGTAATGTTGTGCCAGCTTTACAGTAATGTTGTGCTACCTTTACAGTAATGTTGTGCTGGCTTTCCAGTGATGCTGTGCTAGCTTTACAGCAATGTTGTGCTACCTTTACAGCAATGTTGCGCTAGCTTTACAGTGATGTTGTGCCAGCTTTACAGTAATGTTGTGCTGGCTTTACAGTAATGTTGTGCTCACTTTACAGTGATGTTGTGCTAGTGTTACAGTGATGTCGTGCTAGCTTTACAGTGATGTTGTGCCAGCTTCACAGTAATGATGTGCTAGCATTACAGTGATGTTGTACTAGCTTTACAGTGATGTTGTGCCAGCTTCACAGTAATGATGTGCTAGCTTTAGAGTAATGTGCTAGCGTTACAGTGATGTTTTGCTAACTTTACAGAAATGTTGTGCTGGCGTTACAGTGATGTTGTGCTAGCTTTACAGTAATGTGGTAGCTTTACAGTGATGTTGTGCCAGCTTTACAGTGAGGTGCTAGTTTTACAGTACTGTTGTGCTAGCTTTACAGTAGTGTTGTCCCAGCTTCACAGTGATGTGCTAGCTTTACAGTGATGTTGTGCTAACTGTACAGTAATGTTGTGCTAGCTTTACAGTGATGTTGTGCTAGTGTTACAGTGATGTTGTGCTAGCTTTACAGTAATGTGCTAGTGTTACAGTGATGTTATGCTAGCTTTACAGTAATGTGCTAGCTTTACAGTAATGTTGTGCTAGCTTTACAGTAATGTGCTAGTGTTACAGTGATGTTATGCTAGCTTTACAGTAATGTGCTAGCTTTACAGTAATGTTGTGCTAGCTTTACAGTAATGTTGTGCTAGCTTTACAGTGATGTTGTGCCAGCTTCACAGTAATGCTGTGCTAGCTTTACAGTAATGTGCTAGTGTTACAGTGATGTTGTGCTAACTGTACAGTAATGTTGTGCCAGCATTACAGTGATGTTGTGCCAGCTTCACAGTAATGCTGTGCTAGCTTTACAGTAATGTGCTAGTGTTACAGTGATGTTGTACTAGCTTTACAGTAATGTGGTAGCTTTACAGTGATGTTGTGCCAGCTTTACAGTGATGTGCTAGTTTTACAGTACTGTTGTGCTAGCTTCACAGTAGTGTTGTTCCAGCTTCACAGTGATGTTGTGCTAACTGTACAGTAATGTTGTGCCAGTGTTACAGTAATTTTGTGCTAGCTTTACAGTAATGTTGTGCTAGCTTTACAGCAATGTGCTAGTGTTACAGTGATGTTATGCTAGCTTTACAGTAATGTGCTAGCTTTACAGTAATGTTGTGCTAGCTTTACAGTAATGTGCTAGTGTTACAGTGATGTTATGCTAGCTTTACAGTAATGTGCTAGCTTTACAGTAATGTTGTGCTAGCTTTACAGTAATGTTGTGCTAGCTTTACAGTGATGTTGTGCCAGCTTCACAGTAATGCTGTGCTAGCTTTACAGTAATGTGCCAGTGTTACAGTGATGTTGTGCTAACTGTACAGTAATGTTGTGCCAGCATTACAGTGATGTTGTGCCAGCTTCACAGTAATGCTGTGCTAGCTTTACAGTAATGTGCTAGTGTTACAGTGATGTTGTACTAGCTTTACAGTAATGTGGTAGCTTTACAGTGATGTTGTGCCAGCTTTACAGTGATGTGCTAGTTTTACAGTACTGTTGTGCTAGCTTCACAGTAGTGTTGTTCCAGCTTCACAGTGATGTTGTGCTAACTGTACAGTAATGTTGTGCCAGTGTTACAGTAATGTTGTGCTAGCTTTACAGTAATGTTGTGCTAGCTTTACAGCAATGTTGTGCTACCTTTACAGTGATGTTGTGCCAGCTTTACAGTAATGTTGTGCTGGCTTTACAGTAATGTTGTGCTCACTTTACAGTAATGTTGTGCTAGCTTTACAGTGATGTTGTGCTAGCTTTACAGTAATGTTGTGCTCGCTATACAGTAATGTTGTGCTAGCTTTACAGTAATGTTGTGCTACCTTTACAGTAATGTTTTGCCAGCTTTACAGTACTGCTGTGCTAGCTTTACAGCAATGTTGTGCTAGCTTTACAGTGATGTTGTGCCAGCTTTACAGTAATGTTGTGCTACCTTTACAGTAATGTTGTGCTGGCTTTCCAGTGATGCTGTGCTAGCTTTACAGCAATGTTGTGCTAGCTTTACAGCAATGTTGTGCTACCTTTACAGCAATGTTGCGCTAGCTTTACAGTGATGTTGTGCCAGCTTTACAGTGATGTTGTGCCAGCTTTACAGTAATGTTGTGCTGGCTTTACAGTAATGTTGTGCTCACTTTACAGTAATGTTGTGCTAGCTTTACAGTGATGTTGTGCTAGCTTTACAGTAATGTTGTGCTCGCTATACAGTAATGTTGTGCTAGCTTTACAGTAATGTTGTGCTACCTTTACAGTAATTTTTTGCTCGCTTTACAGTGATGTTGCGCTAACTTTACAGTAATGTTGTGCCATCATTACAGTAATGTTGTGCCAGCGTTACAGTAATGTTTTGCCAGTGTTAGACTAACGTGTAGCTGATCTCCTCTGGTGCGGGGAAGGCCTCCAGCGGCCAGTTCAGGAAGCAGTTGAGGCAGACGAGGCAGGCTAGCCCCGCCCACACCCACATGATGACCCGGAAGGACACGCCCGCATCATAAATGAGCTGCATGATTGGTTAAGGGAGAGAGAAGGGTGTAAAGAGCAGCAGGGTGCTTTAGTGTAAATGGACTTAAGATCTAATTGTTCTAATTCCATTGGCAAATCTTCAAATGAGCGAAATTGTCTTATGTCATTGAAAATATATTTTAAATCTTTTTTAACAAGAAAGTAAAAGAAATAAGATTTAAAATCTCAATATAACTAAAATACTTGTTATTTTGCAGTGTTCATACCCAGAACCCC
>NC_083765.1:1436357-1443857 GCF_963514075.1 Conger conger | reverse complement strand
GGGTGATAGGAGCACTGATTGGGTGATACTGATTGGGTGATAGGAGCACTGATTGGGTGATACTGGTTGGGTGATAGGAGCACTGATTGGGTGATACTGATTGGGTGAGAGGAGCACTGATTGGGTGATACTGGTTGGGTGATAGGAGCACTGGTTGGGTGATACTGATTGGGTGAGAGGAGCACTGGTTGGGTGATACTGGTTGGGTGAGAGGAGCACTGATTGGGTGATACTGATTGGGTCATAGGAGCACTGATTGGGTAAGAGGAGCACTGGTTGGGTGAGAGGAGCACTGATTGGGTGATACTGATTGGGTGATAGGAGCACTGATTGGGTGATACTGGTTGGGTGATAGGAGCACTGATTGGGTGATACTGATTGGGTGAGAGGAGCACTGATTGGGTGATACTGGTTGGGTGAGAGGAGCACTGATTGGGTGATACTGGTTGGGTGATAGGAGCACTGGTTGGGTGATACTGATTGGGTGAGAGGAGCACTGGTTGGGTGATACTGGTTGGGTGAGAGGAGCACTGATTGGGTGATACTGATTGGGTGAGAGGAGCACTGATTGGGTGATACTGATTGGGTGATAGGAGCACTGATTGGGTGATACTGATTGGGTGATAGGAGCACTGATTGGGTGATACTGGTTGGGTGATAGGAGCACTGATTGGGTGATACTGATTGGGTGAGAGGAGCACTGATTGGGTGATACTGGTTGGGTGATAGGAGCACTGGTTGGGTGATACTGATTGGGTGAGAGGAGCACTGGTTGGGTGATACTGGTTGGGTGAGAGGAGCACTGATTGGGTGATACTGATTGGGTCATAGGAGCACTGATTGGGTAAGAGGAGCACTGGTTGGGTGAGAGGAGCACTGATTGGGTGATACTGATTGGGTGATAGGAGCACTGATTGGGTGATACTGGTTGGGTGATAGGAGCACTGATTGGGTGATACTGATTGGGTGAGAGGAGCACTGATTGGGTGATACTGGTTGGGTGATAGGAGCACTGGTTGGGTGATACTGATTGGGTGAGAGGAGCACTGGTTGGGTGATACTGGTTGGGTGAGAGGAGCACTGATTGGGTGATACTGATTGGGTGATAGGAGCACTGATTGGGTAAGAGGAGCACTGGTTGGGTGAGAGGAGCACTGATTGGGTAAGAGGAGCACTGGTTGGGTGATAGGAGCACTGATTGGGTAAGAGGAGCACTGGTTGGGTGAGAGGAGCGCTGCATGTGCTTCTGTCTGCAGTTCTCCGTCACACTTTGCCCTTCCTTCTGGTCTGTCTTATTTCATCTTCCTGACGAAATTGTTTACGGGACACTGATAAGGCAATTTCATTGTAATAAAATGTTTTTGTTCGTTATTAATGGCTTGACTGTGGAATCTGTGGCATGCACTGACATCTGAGTAACCCACGGTAACCCATGTCTCCCACAGTAACCCCCGGTAACCCACGTCTCCCACAGTAACCCACGGTAACCCACGTCTCCCACAGTAACCCACGGTAACCCACGTCTCCCACAGTAACCCACGGTAACCCACGTCTCCCACAGTAACCCCCGGTAACCCGCGTCTCCCACGGCTGCACTGGGGATGGTCCCGTTGCCTTTCACACAGACACCAGAGAGGAGGTCCACCGATCCAAGGGTACTTTGGTAATAAAGCGATGGAACAACAGCGACGGTGATCAGTGAACTCTGAGATATCCTGGCACTCAGGTCGGACAGGATCAACGGATCACCTTCAGCATTGTTTATTTACTGTTACCAGGGCACTGATTGGTGGAGCTTGTCTCTGGTCTGTCAGTGCAGGGGTCACCCCCAGGCCCACCGCTGTCTCACCCCTGTTATCTGCAGCCATGAATCAATCTGATTAAAAATAAACACACGCAGCCTGCCGTGCCAAAACAGTGCGGTCTGAAACAGGAACGCCGCACGAGGCCAGGACTCTTCACTGAGCGTAGTCACCCAGAGCAGGCTCTCCTATGTTAGTCTCTCCATTTAAAAATGCCTTACAAAATGACATATGACGTAGGCTGAAGAGGCTTGTTAGGCCAGGCTAAGCCATTTTCTTCACTTTACATTAGCATTGATAATGCATGTCATGCTGTAAATGTTTGCCTTTCAGAAGACATTGAAGATATTTTTACTCATTCCCACCTAAATTAATTGCAGTTGATGTTCTTGCTAAAGAATGAAATTCAATATAGGCATTGAAAAAGACAGGGACAAAAATACAGAGGACATCGGTGGATGTTCTGACCCTGTGTTTACATGTGTAGAGACAGACTGTGCTTGTGCGTGCGTGTGTGAGTGTGTGTATGTGTGAGTGTGAGTGCGTGTGTGTGTGTGTGTGTGTGTGAGTGTGTGTATGTGTGAGTGTGAGTGCATGTGCGTGTGTGTGTGTGTGAGTGTGTATGTGTGTATGTGTGAGTGTGTGAGTGTGTGAGTGTGTGTGTGAGTGTGTGTGTGTGAGTGTGTGTCTGTGTGTGCGTGTGTGTGTGTGTGTGTGTGTGTGTGTGTGTGAGTGAGTGTGTGTGTGTGCGTGTGTGTGAGTGTGTGTGTGTGTGTGCGTGTGTGTGAGTGTGTGTGTGTGTGTGTTTTACGCATGTCTCACCATAAGGGAGGTAAAGGTGAGGCAGATTCCACCAAATCCATTAAAGGCCACGGCAACAAAGATGAGTATGGAGAGGACTGGAGGGAGAGAGGGAGAGAGAGTATCATGCATGATAAAAAAGATAACAGTAGCTTACAGAATGTATGTCATTACTGTATTTCAGCTATCTGGCTAGCTAACTTCAGTGTTTCCATTGTCAGAAAGAAGTATACAGACATGCACGCACACAGTGTTATGAGCTCTGGTGTGTTTGTGTATCTTTAGTCTGTGAACGACTATCTTTGATTTCCTGCCGGTTTGCCCCAGATTTCTGCTTCTTCTGTTTGGAAAAGCCGCCCTTTGCATTCGCCAGTGGAGACACGCTTTGCAAACCTCGCTGGATTTCTGATGACTTTGTTGACTTTGTATGTTTGACCGTATTTTGTTTGGCTTTTGCTTCTCGCCTAGCCCCTTTTGATTTGTTTGGTGATTGGATTTCGTGTTTGACCAGCGCCTCGTTCGATTCGACTCCGATTCCTGCCGAGCCCTTTGGTTTGTTTTCAAAGCTGCCCTGTACCTGGTAGACCTTTGCAGAGCAGCCCGGCTCAGTTAGTTTTGGTAAATAGGGACCGGAGTTATTAACCGGGTTGCAGTTTTATTTTTCACTCCCCATACCACACTCACACACACTCACACTCACACAAACTCACACACACTCACACACTCACACACTCACACTCACACAAACTCACACACTTACACACTCACACACACTCACGCACACTCACGCACACTCACACACACACACACACACAAAACACACACACACTTGAGGTGGAGGAGGAGAAGACTCACCTGTGGGATCGTAGGTTGCTGCTGCGATCATGGCACAGGAGAAGGCAAAGCACGCACTGCCAGAGAGAGAGAGAGAGGGGGGGTGAGATATGGCGGGAGGGAGAAGTGCTTGGTGTTCGATTTGTTTTTAGGCCAGTCCACCTCATTCCGTGACTCTTCCTCCACTCCTCTGTCTGCCATCCCCTGCACAGCTCCTCCAACCACAGAGCCCGCCCACCCACAAAGCTCCTCCAACCACAGAGACAGAGCCCCGCCCACTCACAAAGCTCCTCCAACCACAGAGCCCGCCCACCCACAAAGCTCCTCCAACCACAGAGACAGAGCCCCGCCCACTCACAAAGCTCCGCCCCCTGACTCACCTGCCCACCAGGCGCAGGGGGCGGGGCCCGTATTTGTCCATCAGGATTCCGAGGGGCAGGGTGGCAGCGCTGAGAAGGAAGGAGCCAATGGTGAAGCCCAGATTCAGCATCTCCTCCTGCTCCACACAGCTCGGCCAATCACCAAACTCCCACACAGTGAGGTTGCTGTCCACCGTCCCATTCTCTGCAGGGAGGAAGCAGTGATGCTCTCTTACTGCAGCACTGTCAGAGATGGACCCTGACACCATAAACACTGTAGTTGCCGTTTTGCTTTGTGTGCAGCTCAATACGTCAGAATGGACACACCGTTTTAATCACACATGCTGACTTATTCATTTTAACGGCATTAAAATGATCCTTTGAACATTATGACTTATCATTGAAGTTCTAAACAGCATTTAAAACATAGTATATAGACGTATAGAAACATTTTAGAGAAAGGGTATTTTTGCACATGATTCTAAACATTCATAGTTTTAATAAAAAAGCGTTTCGATCAAACTCCGACAGGAAGCACACCTGTGCACAGGTGGGAGTAGAAGCCCTCGCTCTTCAGCATGATGAGGAGGGAGCCCCAGCCGAGCAGCACGGCGGAGAACAGCAGGTTCTCCAGCACGGCCGAGCCTGCCATCCACCAGCGCCTCCTGTAGGCCTGGGCCAGCGACGGCGCCATGGCTCTGCTGAGAGACAGCACAGCGGCTTTACCCGCGAGAACTGCTGACCCATCGCCGTCGACCGCGTCCTTCAGTGTTTCAGCCAGCCGTTTGCTGCGCCTGGCCTGCGTACTGCCAGCTGTGGACTCCTTGAGCTCGCAATGTCGGACAACAGAGAAGACGTGGACACCTTTTCCCGAGAATACTGTGGGGAAACTTCTGCCCGAGGCAGTGGAGAGTGACATGCGTCAGATAGAACAGTGGAGTCAGAGGGAGGCTAATTACAGTGAGCAGCTGCTGACACACGAGGCCTGCAACTCACAGCTGTGACCTTTGACCTTTTTAATCGTCCATTCACTGCGATCTGACTGAATAACCCTCCATTCACTGTGATCCGACTAAATAACCCTCCATTCACCACGATCTGATGAAATAGGGCTGGCATTTACATAACACCCACCCACACACTCACTCACTTACTCACTCACACCAACGGCGACTGGCTGCCAGCCAAGGCACCGACCGGCTCATCAGGATGAATTGGCAGTTAGGTGTCACACCCTTCGACACACCCGATTGTTCTTACTGCCTGAGACAATGTTGCCCCATCGTAATAATCGATCTGACTGAATAACCCTCCATGCGCTGTGACTACATCCAGCGCTCAGTGGTCATACTGCATGTGTCTCCCTCCTCCTCGCGTCACTGAAGCGGGAGGTCCCTCCCCAGGATGGGTCTGGGGGTCTGGGGGTCTGGGGGTCTGGTCAGCGGGGGCCGTGACCCCAGGGAACCAGAGACTGGAGGGGGGGGGCCGGGCCGTCCCCTACTGTCTTTCTGCTGCTCAAGGTACAACATTTAGACATTTAGACTCGTTCCTCTGCCTGTTGATCTTCACCCGTCTGTTCATACCGTGATGGTGCATGCAGGAGCAAACAACGTCAGGTCCAGACAATCAATTCCATTCACTGAGCTCCAGTCACTGACCTGAACTGCAGAGGACCTGGGAGAAACGGCCTTGTCTGACCCTGTTCTGGCTTTGAGGAATGGCAATGAACATTTCGGTCGTCTCGTCAGTCTGCACCATTGGCTACAAAACCTCTGTACTGCAACTGCAGTACAAAATTACATCAGCCATTTCAGTTCTTTCTGGAGTGAGTGTGAACTTATTTAAATTAGACAGTATCCACCCTAACTGGAAAGGGACCAAGCCATGGATCTGTAACCTTACCCAATTTATTGCATGTCATTTCCCCTTTGACTGGCACGCAAATATATCAGTGTTAGTTTCCATACTTTGAATATTACCGTTTTAACTTCTGACAGTTCATGATGCAATAGAAATGTTTCAGACAAGGTCCATATTCCTGCACACACTGCCTTTCATAATCCCAAACTTAGTCCCATCTCGTGTGTTTGTTCCGCCCCCTCTGATTGGTCAGCAGATTGAGCCCACTGCAGTGTGTTTGTTCCGCCCCCTCTGATTGGTCAGCACATTGAGCCCACTGCAGTGTGTTTGTTCCGCCCCCTCTGATTGGTCAGCACATTGAGCCCACTGCAGTGTGTTTGTTCCGCCCCCTCTGATTGGTCAGCACATTGAGCCCACTGCAGTGTTTTTTTCCGCCCCCTCTGATTGGTTTAAATAGTCCAGGTCTGGTGCTGGCTGCAGCCTCAGAAATGACATAATTTGAATATTTTCATTTCCCTGGGTAACCCTGATATTCTGGTTTCAATGAAACCTGGCTTTAAAAAAGCATTCATGATTCTCAAGTAGCCATTAATAAACCTTCATGGAATGGATAGAATTGGAAGAGGTGGGGTAGTCATATACACTTAGTGATCACTTTATTAGGTTGCCCTGTGCACCATCTTGTTAATGCAAATATTTAATCAGCCAATCATGTGGCAGCAACTAAATGCATAAAGAGGTGAAGAGGTCAGAATGGCGAGTCAGAATGTCACAATGGGGAAGAAATGTGATCTACGTGACTTTGACTGTGGAATGATTGTTGGTGCCACAGAGGGTGGTTTGAGTATCTGAGAAACTGCTTATCTCCTGGGATTTTCACGCATAGCAGATTTTGCAGAGAATGGTACGAAAAACAAAAAAACATCCAGTGAGAAGCAGTTCCATAAAAAGGCTTTGTCCATGAGAGACGTCAGAGGAGAAGGGTGGATAAGCTGACAGGAAGGTGACAGTAATGCAAATAACCACACATTACAACAGTGGTATGCAGAAGAGCATCTCTGAACACACAACGCATCATAACTCTAAGTGGATAGGCTACAGCAGATGAAGACCAATAAGTCTAGAAAATAAATACCGAATAAAATGCTCGTGTATATTAGATCTTGTTTTACTGTCACTGTTTATTCAATGCTGTTACTGTGCCAAATGCTTTGAATGCATTGCTCTGGAGTCACAGCTACAGGGTTCTACAGGCCTTTCTCTGCTTACATGGCTGCAGTTGTTCTTTCAACATG
The DNA here is from genome assembly GCF_963514075.1 of Conger conger. Taxonomy (NCBI): domain Eukaryota; kingdom Metazoa; phylum Chordata; class Actinopteri; order Anguilliformes; family Congridae; genus Conger; species Conger conger. The sequence goes on along the minus strand of NC_083765.1, from coordinate 1,436,906 downwards.
AACTGGTGATCTTGGTTTTGATTTTAACCTGGATTGGTTAACAAATGTTTCAGATTATTTCAACAACATCTGGAGCAATTATTTTCCCTGACTGTGATAAGTGACATTTCATTGAGATACGTGTCCCTTAATGTGATAAGTGAAGTTTAATGGTGAATTTTGTCCCTAATGGTGATAAATGGTAAATGGGCTGTATACGGGGAATGGACATATGGTAAAGTGTGAGTGAGGTTTAATTGTACCCAATCTTACTCTCCCCCTAATTTGGAGTGGCTAATTATAAAATCAGGCCCCTCCCCTCCCTGATCCATGCTCTAAAGAGAAGCCTGATCTGACACAGATGGCTGAGAATGTGTGTGTGTGTATGTGTGTGTATGTGTGTGTGTATGTGTGTGTGTGTGTGACTGTGTGTGTGTATGTGTGTGTGTGTTTGACTGTGTGTGAGTGTGTGTGTGTGTGTGTGTGTGTTTGACTGTGTGTGTGTGTGTGTGTGTGTGTGTTTGACTGTATGTGTGTGTGTGTGTGTGTTTGACTGTGTGTGTGTGTATG
>NC_083765.1:1426357-1431357 GCF_963514075.1 Conger conger | reverse complement strand
AACAATAGAAACAGGTCTGAAATTAAGTGTTTATTGGTATTTCTTTTCCGTGAAGCATTTTTCTTTTTTTTGAATTAATAATGATAATGGTACCAATTACAATACCAAAGTTCTATAAAATTGATTCCCTTTTTCGTTTTACTTTCAACAGAGAAAAAAAAAAACATTTCTAAAAATCACTTTCTTTTCCAATTCCATTTCAGATAAATCGTTTGTGTTTTTGTTTTTTTGCAAGTTGGTTTCACATGAAAACAGCACACGGTGAAGAGAAGAACAGTAGTTCAGGCGTGTTCGCTCTCCTCCGCTCAGTCATCGCGCCTCTCGCCTCTACGACTCTGCCTGCCACGTCACCGCCTCTACGCTCCTACGCCAAAGCGCGTCTCAGCCGCTGTCTAAACCACTCACTCCCGGGAAAACACTAGACCGAGAAACAGCGCCCCCTCCTATGGTTCAGGCAAAGCTGGGGAACTGCAGCTCATTGTAGCTGCCACCATAACAATGACAAAACGACAACGACAGCAACAACAACAGCAATAATAATAATAATAATAATAATAATAATAATAATGATAATAATAATAATTATAATAAATGAACAACAATGTGCAAGTTAAGAGTAAAACAAAGTAAACAAAGTAAATGTTTTAAAAATGAAACCTGAAAGCACAGTGGTGCCAGCTTTTGGAATATGGTCAGAAATACACAAATGACATGAACAGAAAAAAACATCTCAGTAGCCGGAATAGTAGTGGCAGACTCAGCCTTGAGGACTGGACTTCAGCCAGAAAGCACGTTCATACACGTGTTCATACGCATGTTCATACACAACTCTGTTGAGTGCTTTTGTGTTCATGGCTGTGAGTCACAAACACAGCAGCCCCAGGACTTTGTTAGGGGAGTTCAGTTAAACTCACTAGCCAGTGATCCCCTGAAGGGGGCTGGCGACAGAAGAGCAGTGTTGTGTGGCCCCAGTCGCTGTACCATACAGGACGCATCGTCATGGTTACTGATGGAACGTCATCGTCACGGTTACTGATGGAACGGTACAAGAATGCTCAGGATTGGTAGGATGAACTGTGATGTCGCAGAAAATAAATGGTTAAGAATACCTGTCAGTCACTCTGAGAACCACACAATGTTTGTCAGGAGGATTCTGAGGCTGTTTTTCCTTCAGTCCCTGAAATGGCTGCGTGGACTGGAGTGCACTGAGTGGCAGACTGGTGTGCGTGGACCCCACAGCGCCCCCTGCAGTGAGGAGGGGGTGTAACACTCACGGCTCAGGACTGTGGCTGAGTAACGCGCGGACCCTGAACACAGCCTGTCCTGTCAGCATGATTCAGTGCAGTTTCACCATGATTTCCCTCATTATTTAAACGTGCGCACGGTGCCTACGGCCCCGCCCGCCTCACACACTGACCGCTGCCTCTGGGGAGGATACAGTGGTGACAGGCTGTGATGTCCCCACAAAGAATAAACAGAGACAGAGACAAAGGTAAAACAGGTGAACAGGTGTTTGCTTTGCAGCGAACTGCCACGCTGAAACTAATGAAAATCATAAATAATGGTTTCCGTGCATACAGTAGTGTAGTGGAATAAAATATTGGATATTCAGTCTAAATGCAAAATAAGATCTTAAGACCTGGTTCATCACGTCTAAACCCCAAACCCCGCCTCTCACAGCCAAGCCCCGCCTCTCTCACTGGCCTGGCTGGCTGGTTATTTAGACCCGTCCTGTTATTATTCTACATTAAACCCAGACCCTCCTGTTGAAAAATGTTAATGAGGCCAGAGCCCTTTCCATCTCTACCCTCTCCACCTCCCACTCTCTCCATCTCTCCTTCACTGATTGTCCTTTCATCCCTCCATCTAAAACCACCTTCCTGCTCTCTCATCACCCCATTTCATCTTCTACACCCCTCCCTCCATCTCTCTCTACCTCCTCTCTCTCCCTCTCCCCTTCCCTCCCTCCCTCCCTCCCCCCTCTCCCTCTCCTCCCCCCTCTCCCTCTCCTCCTCCCTCTCCCTCTCCCTCCCTCCTCTCTCTCTCTCTCTCTCTCTTATGTCCAGAAGATGTTGGTGATGTCAGAGTCCAGGCTGTAGATCCACACCAGCAGGGGGGCGGAGACCAGCACAAAGGACCAGGACACGCCCCTCAGGGCCTGACGGACAGGCGCCAGCAGCCCGGGCGCCGCCCCCTGGCCCCGCCTCCTGCGGGCCAGCTCCTCCTCCAGCTCCAGGTCGTAGCCCGGCTCGATGTAGTTCCGGGCCAGGAACTTCAGCACCTCGTCCATCAGGATGACGGGCAGAGACATCTTCAGCACTGTCACCCACTGGGGCCAGGAAAGCGGCCGGATCTGGAAGATCATCTGCAGGATGAGGAGCACAACAATCAGCCTGGAACAGGGCCTTGGGGTGCTAGAACAGGGCCGATGGGTACTAGAACAGGGCCGATGGGTACTAGAACAGGGCCTTGGGGTGCTAGAACAGGGCCGATGGGTACTAGAACAGGGCCGATGGGTACTAGAACAGGGCCGATGGGTGCTAGAACAGGGCCGATGGGTACTAGAACAGGGCCTTGGGGTGCTAGAACAGGGCCGATGGGTACTAGAACAGGGCCTTGGGGTGCTAGAACAGGGCCGATGGGTACTAGAACAGGGCCGATGGGTACTAGAACAGGGCCTTGGGGTGCTAGAACAGGGCCGATGGGTACTAGAACAGGGCCGATGGGTACTAGAACAGGGCCGATGGGTGCTAGAACAGGGCCGATGGGTACTAGAACAGGGCCTTGGGGTGCTAGAACAGGGCCGATGGGTACTAGAACAGGGCCGATGGGTGCTAGAACAGGGCCACAGGGTACTAGAACAGGGCCATGGGGGTGGGTGTGGTGTGGCCGGGGGCGGGGCCAGGAGCGGGGCGTGGCCAGGGCGGGGCCGGGCACTCACCGGGAGTGGGTCCACATACAGGATGAGGAAGTGCAGGGCCATGGAGAGGCAGATCGCCCCGACCAGCCACGGGTTCGACCAGGGAGGCATCTTCAGCAGGGACTGGTTCTCCGACAGACTGAAACCCACACACACACATTACACACACGCACACACACACACACACATACACACACACACATTACACACAGCTAAAGCTGGACTCAATTATAATATATATTTTTTGATAATCAACCGAAACGATTGTAGGACGTTTCCATTTTAGCGTAATAAATATTGTGATTGAATTTGACTGAAATATAAGTTTAGCCCAGCTCCATGGCCAGGTGAGATAGAGGCATGAGATGGAATTGTGGGAGTTGTAGTCCTGCGGCACCTGTTGAGGGCGTTGCACATCTCGATGGTGACGAGTACAGACAGGGCCATGGTCATGGGGTACGGCGACTCGAAAACTGAACACTGCACCCCCGCAAAGTCACTGTGCCCCTCACTGCACTGCAGGTAGTGAGACTGGGGGGGGGAGACAGACAGAGAGAGAGGGACAATGTCACAAGAGGTCTCTCAGAGACTCCATGACCCAGAACTCTGAGAGAGGTCTCTTAGAGACTCCATTACCCAGAACTCTGAGAGAGGTCTCTCAGAGACTCCATGACCCAGAACTCTGAGAGAGGTCTCTTAGAGACTCCATTACCCAGAACACTGAGAGAGGTCGCTTAGAGACTCCATTACCCAGAACACTCAGAGAGAAGCTCAGTTACAGACTCCATTACTCAGAACACTGAGAGAGGTCGCTTAGAGACTCCATTACCCAGAACACTGAGAGAGGTCTCTTAGAGACTCCATTACCCAGAACTCTGAGAGAGGTCTCTTAGAGACTCCATTACCCAGAACTCTGAGAGAGGTCTCTCAGAGACTCCATTACCCAGAACACTGAGAGAGAAGCTCAGTTACAGACTCCATTACCCAGAACTCTGAGAGAGGTCTCTCAGAGACTCCATTACCCAGAATTCTGAGAGAGGTCTCTTAGAGACTCCATTACCCAGAACACTGAGAGAGAAGCTCAGTTACAGATTCCATTACCCAGAACTCTGAGAGAGGTCTCTTAGAGACTCCATTACCCAGAACACTGAGAGATAAGCTCATTTAGAGACTCCATTACCCAGAACTCTGAGAGAGGTCTCTCAGAGACTCCATTATCCAGAACTCTGAGAGAGGTCTCTTAGAGACTCTATTACCCAGAACACTGAGAGGGTTTTTACCAGCTGGTAGAAGGAGACTTTGGGTCCATCATGAGCTGCCATGAACCACCAAGCAGCAGCTCCCACGGTCGCAGCTCCAACATAACCTGAGAGAGAGAGAGAGAGGGAGAGAGAGAGCGAGAGAGGGAGGGAGGGAGAGAGAGAGAGAGAGAGAGAGGGAGAGAGAGAGAGAGAGAGACAGGGAGAGAGAGGGTGAGTATGTGTGTGAGAGTGTGTGTGTGTGTGTGTGTGTGTGTGTGAGTGGGTGAGTGTGTGTGTGTGTGTGTGTGTGTGGGAGGTGCAGTGTGTGTGTGTGAGAGTGTGTGTGAGAGTATGTGTGAGAGTGTGTGTGAGAGAGTGCGTGTGAGAGTGTGTGTGAGAGTGTGTGTGAGAGTATGTGTGAGAGAGTGTGTGTGAGAGTGCGTGTGAGTGGGTGTGTGTGTGAGTGGGTGAGTATGTGTGTGAGAGTGTGTGTGTGTGTGTGTGTGTGTGAGTGTGTGTGTGTGGGAGGTGCAGTGTGTGTGTGTGTGTGTGTGTGTGTGAGAGTGTGTGTGAGAGTGTGTGTGAGAGTGTGTGTGAGAGTATGTGTGAGAGAGTGTGTGTGAGAGTGCGTGTGAGTGGGTGTGTGTGTGAGTGGGTGAGTATGTGTGTGAGAGTGTGTGTGTGTGTGTGTGTGTGTGTGTGAGTGGGTGAGTGTGTGTGTGTGTGTGTGTGTGTGGGAGGTGCAGTGTGTGTGTGTGAGAGTGTGTGTGAGAGTATGTGTGAGAGTGTGTGTGAGAGAGTGCGTGTGAAAGTGTGTGAGAGAGTGTGTGTGAGAGTAT
>NC_083765.1:1413857-1418857 GCF_963514075.1 Conger conger | reverse complement strand
CCCGCCCACACCTCGTAGTCGGAGAAGCAGGCGGAGTTCTCCAGGTTGAGGCAGCGGGGGTCGGGCGGGGAGTCGCGGGTCGCCATGGCGAGGCAGCGCAGGGTGTCCCGGCCAGACCCCCACTCCCGCACCGTCGACAACAGCCGCTCCCGCAGGGCCGTCGTCAGGGGCAACCGCGAGCCCCCCCCAATCCGTAACCACTGGCAACGCTCCAGAACACTCTCGGGGGCACCCTGTGGGGGGGGAGGGGTCAGTCACCTTACAGCACATTACAGCCATCTAAAAATCCCCTGATACACGTCTGCATCTCCAACAGTGTGGCACAGCCAACGTGCAGTCCGTAAGTATTTGGACAGCGGTACCATTTCTGTTCTGCTTGCTCTGTCCTCCAGCAGAATGGAGTGATGAAACAAATGAAATGAGTCTGAGAGTCTGAGGTTAAAGTGCACACTGTCACCTTTCATTTCAGCCTATTTACATCCACATCAAGTGGAAATACTACTTATGGATCTCACTGTATACATTTAATATTTAATACTCCACATTGTATATGTTCCAAATACTCTGCCAATAAATTGTTCAGCTAAATTAATTAGTTTGATTCCTTTTCATGAAAAAGTAAAGTATTTGAATGTGAAAGAGGCAGAAAGGAGAGAGAGGACCTGACCTTTATAAACATCTTGGCCCCTGAGGCAGACCGGCTGAGCTTGTTGGGGGAGCAGAAGACCGACATGGACTTCCTGTCTCTGGAGAACTCCAGCGTCAAGTCCTTCTGCATGAGCTGCTTTATCACCTGAGAGAGAGGGAGGGAGAGAGAGGAGAGAGAGGAGAGAGAGAGGAGAGATAAAAATCTCCTTTTAATTTTTATTATAATGAACAGCTAATCACGCCTGAACACTACAGAATGATAATAAATAGTCACACCACATACTCACATACCCCCTTCCACCTTCCACACTCTACTTCCCCATTCCACAACTGTGTGGTAAGACTCTCACACACACACACACACACACACACACACCCTTACACACTCACACACACACTCTTACACACTCACACCCACTCACACACACACACTCACCCATTCAGACACTCACACACTCTCACACACACTCACCCATTCACACACTCACACACTCTCACACACACTCACACACTCACACTCACACACGCTCACACTCACACACACACACACACACTCACTCACACTCACACACACACACACTCACGCTCACACTCACACACACTCACACACACACACACACTCACACACACACACACACACACACTCACACACACACACACACACTCACACTCACACTCACACTCACACTCACACTCACACACACTCACACTCACACTCACACTCACACACACACTCACACACTCTCACACACTCACACACACACTCACACACACACACTCACTCACACACACACACTCACTCACTCACACACACACACACACACACACACACACACACACACACACACACTCACAGAGCAGCAGGCAGTGGCTCTCTCAGTTGGGGTTAGGCCGTGCAGGTCGGTGTCGAACACGTTCATTTTCTCCACCAGGCAGCAGAGGGCGGTCTCCGTGGCCTCGCCCACTTTCTCATAGACACCCTTTGCCTGAGAGAAGAAGAGCATCGGGTCAGTAGGTGTGTGTGTGTGTACTAAGGGCAGTGTGTGTGTGTGTACTCGGGTCAGTAGGTGTGTGTATGTGTGTATCTGTACTCAGGTCAGTAGGTGTGTGTGTGTGTGTGTGTGTACTCGGGTCAGTAGGTGTGTGTATGTGTGTATCTGTACTCAGGTCAGTAGGTGTGTGTGTGTGTGTGTGTGTACTCAGGTCAGTAGGTGTGTGTGTGTGTACTAAGGGCAGTGTGTGTGTGTGTGTGTGTACTCAGGTCAGTAGGTGTGTGTGTGTGTACTAAGGGCAGTGTGTGTGTGTGTGTGTGTACTCAGGTCAGTAGGTGTGTGTGTGTGTACTAAGGGCAGTGTGTGTGTGTGTGTGTGTACTCAGGTCAGTAGGTGTGTGTATGTGTGTATCTGTACTCAGGTCAGTAGGTGTGTGTGTGTGTGTGTGTGTGTACTCGGGTCAGTAGGTGTGTGTGTGTACTAAGGGCAGTGTGTGTGTGTGTATCTGTACTCAGGTCAGTAGGTGTGTGTGTGTGTGTGTGTGTGTACTCGGGTCAGTAGGTGTGTGTGTGTGTGTGTACTAAGGGCAGTGTGTGTGTGTGTGTGTGTGTACTCGGGTCAGTAGGTGTGTGTGTGTGTGTGTGTGTGTGTACTCGGGTCAGTAGGTGTGTGTGTGTGTGTGTACTAAGGGCAGTGTGTGTGTGTGTGTGTGTGTACTCGGGTCAGTAGGTGTGTGTGTGTGTGTGTGTATCTGTACTCAGGTCAGTAGGTGTGTGTGTGTGTGTGTGTGTACTCGGGTCAGTAGGTGTGTGTATGTGTGTATCTGTACTCAGGTCAGTAGGTGTGTGTGTACTCGGGTCAGTAGGTGTGTGTGTGTGTGTGTGTACTCGGGGCAGTAGGTGTGTTAATGACCTCATTGTAGTCCAAGGAGGAGTCGTTGCAGAGGGCACACACTGTGGCCATTTCCACCAGCCCTTCAAACTGGCTGCAGCGCACAGGACTGCCATCCTTATACCTGAGAGCAGGAGAGAGAGGGAGAGGGAGAGGGAGGGAGGAACAGAGACAGGGAGGGAGAGGGAGAGGGAGGGAGGAACAAAGACAGGGAGGGAGAGAGGGAGGAATAGAGAGAGAGAGGGAAGGAGAGAGGGAGGAACAGAGAGAGAGAGGGAAGGAGAGTGGGAGGAACAGAGGGAAACCGTAATCAAAATATTTCAGCCAAGTACCTTTCCTTCAAGCCCCTTCTAAAAGAATCATACGCATTGGAGGCGGGTTTAGATGAGGAACACTAAGACACTGATTGGACGGAAAAAAAGGCACTGCACTGACACTGCAACCAGCTCAGCACATACATGTTCACATACATGTTCACATGCTCGCAGACTTACACATACGCTTCCTCATCACGCGCTGGTGGATACAGAGAGAACATCATAATCACGCAGAGAGAACATCTGGCACAATGAGCTGTTTGAGGAATAGCACGTGAAATGCGTGTAATATTAAGCAAATGTGAAATGCACACGTGAAACCATGTGAAACATACGTGTAAGTCTGTAAGCACACGTGAAACTTAGTGCCATGCATGTAGCTATAATCAAATGTGAATAGCATGCATGTAAAACTGTTAGTAACATGCATGTAACTGTATAAACACAGGTGAAAAGCACACATGTTAACAGCACACACGTGAAAAGCACACATGAAACGGTTAGTGGTTAAATGCACTCACACTTCCCCTTCTGGAGCGTAAGTAGAGCCGGTCACTGTAAACTCGCTCAGGGCACATTGCTCCCCCGTCACACTGTCCACCACAAACATCTACGCACAAAGAAATAGTCCCACACACAGACTGTTAGAAAGAGGCGTTGAACACACGGACGGTTCCGTTAGTGAAGCTGCCGGGTTCCGCACCGCGCAGCCTACAGACTGTTCAGTGGATCCGTCAGCACGATAACATCGGCACTACTCCACAACAAGAGAATAACATGCTTACACAGTTAACGTTTAAGGTCTATGAAAACACAAAAATGAATGAGTGTTCTCAGCTGAACATCCTAATGCTGATGGAGCAATCATTGCTGGTAACTGACAACAGTGGACTGTCTCGTACACTGACTTCAAATTTGGAATAATGACTCTGCACAGGGTGAAATAAGAGCAAAGCTTAAATCTTGGCCTCTCATTTTGACATATCTCTCATACCTCAGTAGAGTTAAGCAGGTGTTAAAACTGTTAGCGGTAGATTAAGCCACACAGACATGCAGTGGTTTATCGCAGACATCGTTCTACATCACTGTTCACCAGTTCGAGGGGGCTCAAGTTCCATCTCGACTCAGTCAATTTAGGAACCCAGACTGACCAGGACGGCCATTTTGTCTCAGGCTTTTTGAACAGATGGGATTTTAATGGGACTGATCCCACTCCCATTGGCCCAGGCCCAGGGAGGGGTCAGCACGGATTGTCCAGCGGGCGGGGCCTCACCCGGCACACGGACATCTGGTTGGTGGTGAGGGTGCCGGTCTTGTCGGAGCAGATGACCGAGGTGCAGCCCAGCGTCTCCACGGAGGGGAGGCTGCGCACGATGGCGTTCTTACGCGCCATACGCCGCGTGCCCAGGGCCAGGCAGGTGGTGATCACCGCGGGGAGACCTGCAAGAGCCGCGCAATCACTCCACAATCACTCCATCACTCCAGCATCGCTCCCTCACTCAGCTACTCATTTAGAGGGGGAGAGAGAGAGAGAGGGTGGGAGAGAGAGGAGAGGGAGAGAGAGGAGAGGGAGAGAGGGGGAGAGAAGAGGATAGAGGGAGAGAGAGGGGGAAATGGAGAGAGCTGGAAGGATAGAGAGGAGATGGAGAGAGAGGAGGATAGAGGGAGAGAGAGGGGGAGATTGAGAGAGAGCTAGAGAGATAGAGCGGTGTTGATGTCGTACCCTCGGGAATAGCAGCCACAGCCAGTGCCACAGCGATCTTGAAGTAGTAAACTGCCCCACGCAGCCAGCTGCCCCCGTGCACGGGGTCGCTGAAATGCCCCACGTTAATGCCCCACACCGCCACACAGATCAGCGTGATCACCTGGGGGGAGAGCACCGATTATCAGAGCTCTAAACTCTGGTCCAGTTAGACCCATCTTAGACAGAACTGGTCCAGTTAGATCCATCTTAGACAGAACTGGTCCAGTTAGACCTAGCTTAGACAGAGCTGGTCCAGTTAGACCCATCTCAGACAGAACTGGTCCAGTTAGACCCACCTTAGACAGAACTGGTCCAGTTAGACCCACCTTAGACAGCTGCTCTCCGAACTGGTCCAGTTTCTGCTGCAGTGGAGTCCTCTCTGGGTCTGTGGCCGCCATCTCATCGCGG
>NC_083765.1:1326357-1408857 GCF_963514075.1 Conger conger | reverse complement strand
CTTTCAGAAAAGATTAACCCCTTAAGTCTCACCCCATGACATGTTATTGAAGTGATGACTAAAAAAAGCATTCTAGCTAATGACATTTAATAACGTTAATGACGTTTAATAATGCTTCCAACGGTGTAAAAGTAGTTAGGCTTGCATAACACACAGAATTTCTTCACCTGCATAACGAAACTGCAGCATTTTCAACACACACAGAGTCTGCTGTGCTTTGGTAAAAACTGTTCTTGAGATGTTATGCCAGAAATATATTTTGCAATGCCCACGTCTAAATAGAGGACTTCCTTTAGAGCAGTTCAAAGGAATCTCTCATCTGAGTAAATATTTCTGAGGAAGACAGTGAAAACACTGTTGACAACACAATAAAGGGAATTTTCAGTGACGTGACCCCATTTTACATTGATGAGCATCTAATTATATTCTCTAAATATTGTATTATTATTCAGTATGCTCATAAATAAGTAGCCAGCCTGCTTTTGAATAATAAATAGCATGTGAAATTGTGCAATGTGTTTAACTTGTTGACAGGGGTTGGGTATTTGACAAAAGCTTAAATCATTGGACCTCAATTCATATATTAGTATACAAGATGGTATTATTGTGATTATTGTACTTATTTCTTATTATCTTCTCAACCTGTTGCTGTCTGAGGAGAGCTGCAAGGAGGGGGAGTTTGGGACAGGGAGGTGGGGGACGGTGACAGGTGGGGGGAAGTGCAAAACTTTTTTTCAGGATAAAAATTGTTGTATAGTTAAGTAAGCAAAATGCAGCATTTTACACCTTATAATAATATATAATAATATAATTTAGTTTCCATGTGTCATTTTGGAGTCTCCAAATGTCCTTTTTAGAAAACTGCCTAGACATAGATTAGAAAAAACAATGCAGAATGCTCATTTTTGGAGCTATTGTCCTCAAATTCGAAAGGGGATTAGTCCAGTGTTGTGACTTGGCTCCATTGCGTGTGCAAAGCTACAATAATCTGTATCCAGTCAAAAACAGAAAATATTTTCAGTGAGAAAAAAGCTTCCACTTTGAGCTTCTGTAACTTTCAGTACTATTTCTGACTCTTGGAAAACAAACCCCAAAGGGTTACCTTTCAGAAGAGACCAAGCTCATGCCTGTAGTCAAAAGGGTTCAAGAATAGTAACTATTTTATTTTGGGTATGTAATTTTAAGCTTGTGTCAAGAAAGGGGGTGATACTTAAGGGGTTAAATCACGGTCCTGACTCACTGTGTTTATTAAAGATCCCATGACACTCTTCGCAAAGAGTAGGGGGTTCCCTGGTGTCCTGGCTAAATTCCCAATGTGGCTCTCTCAACCCGCCACCTAATCATGCCCCAGGTTAATTGGCTAAGAATTGCTCTCTCCACCTCAGCTGATATGTACTGAGCGTCCTGGCACAAAATGGCTGCCATTGCATCACCCAGGTGGGTGCTACACATCGGTGGTGGGTGAGGCAAGTTTCCTCCTCATCACTGTAAATCGTTTTTTGAGTGTGATAAAAGCATTATATAAATGCTAAATGTGAGGAGCTATAATAACAATTATTATTATTCTTAGAATTATGATTATTCTTATTATCATCATCACTGTCATCGTCATGAAATTAGGACACAGAAATTGTTTTTGAAAATTATTTGGAAAACAAAACAGTTCAGTAATACTACTAGTACTACTACTACTACTAATAATAATAATAATAATAATAATAATAATAATAATAATAATAATAATAATAATAATAATAATAATAATAATGAAATCAGAACAGCAGATACATAAAATGGGTTTAAATTATTATTAATAACATGAGCTGGCCAGTGGCTGAGCAGTAGCGGGTGTGCGCGGACGCAGAAACACACGACTGCCCACAGATACGCGCGGGTCGTTGCGGCTATCAGGGACGGTGTTGGCGGGGCGATCTCCGGGCAGTTTACCGTTGGAGCCCCATTTCTCCCTCGCCTTCCTGAGCTGCTCGGTGCTCAGACCCGTGGACTCGTTCACGCAGAAAAAACCCAACACTTCCTCCACCGTTTTCGTGTGGGCATTGTCCATCCCTGGAGGAAGGGGGGAGGAGACAAGGGGGGGGGTTAGAGAGAGAGAGAGAGAGAGAGAGAGAGAGAGAGAGAGAGAGAGAGAGAGAGAGAGAGAGAGAGAGAGAGTAAGCGGCGGCTATCATACTGGCAGGCCACTGCAGTACCGCAAATGTAAACTAGCTGCCAAGATTCAACAGTGTTAAGAAAATTAATTAATTTGGATATCGTGTATTTAACTCCACCAAGGGCTGTTTCGCCGAGACCGTTCATCTCAGCTCTCGCTGCAGCGTAACACAAACACAGCAGCTATAGATGCACAGAATGAAAATCAATCACAGATGCAATTGATCATAGCCAGGTAGCTGAATTAATGAATAGGTCCCCGGGCGGAAACGCAAAAAATGTTTTGCCTGTGACATCTGAGACAGCACGTTTCGGTTGGAAGATAGACCAATGATCGCACATGCTGCTAGGACACTGGCTTTCAACATCACAGAAAGTGAGATTCATAAAGTAGTACTTATTTCACGAAGCCATCAAATGTGTGTGGTGTAATAGGCTATAAAGGCGTATTCAAATCGCGCATTAGTTAACAGTAACGCTAGGTTAATGCAAGCGTTTATTACAAGTCAATTAACATTATGCAACTCGAACATCTTAGCAAGCTAGCCTAGCCAGTCTCTCCGTTTCATTAGGAAAAAACACAAATGCAACACTGAGATTATTGCCAGCATTGGGAAATATATCCGCAATGTTAAATACCAGCAACGTTAATAGTAATGTAGCCTATACGGCAGTAACGTACTAGATACTCATATCGCTAGTGTCTCCGGACAATAAAGCAGTTATCGATCTGATATCCAGCTAGATACTCAATGCTGCTGATACAGCTAGCTGACGCCAGCTAAACTAGCTTGTGATAACAATCGCTAATGATAATTTACTTACCAGTGCAGTAAGTATTCCGTTACCTTGATAATCAATAGCTACACTAATTACGAAATAAAAATGTTAAAGCAACGACAGTGTTGTAGAAAATATAGGTAACGTTATATAGAAATATATAACAAAACGGTTTAATGAGCGACGTTTTACGGTATAGAATTAGCTAACGTTAAATCATCCCTTATTTCCCACGGTAACCTACATGGTCCATAATTTTTTTAAACACTGTCATACAATTACTGACATTGTTTGAGATAATTGTGATCTAATTACTACTGGGTAAAGGCGTATTTTTCTATGACTGTTGATAATTCCCTCGATGTCGTGCGCTTTAATCCACCGCTATCTCCTACCAACATAGCCGTCGCCACAGAATGACAGTTACGCCAGGCTTCAGACGCAGAAAACGAAGGTGGTGTGCTTGGGCCTATGAGAGGGCTGTCAATGGTTTTGACAGGTGTATTGACAAATCACAGTGTACGATACGCAAGAATCCCGCCTACTACAACCTTGGTGCAGGAGGGTGGAACCACGACCTTCCCCTTGGCACCGCACTTGACCAATCAGCATGCGGTGCGACAGTCGTTGTACGAAAGACTGACTTTGATATCTACCAATCTGACAATCGCTTGAATGACTGACTTTAATATTGACCAATCGCTGCTACGGAAATGTTGAAAGAGGCGGAACTATGTAGTAAAATGCAATGCGGAGATTTTATTTCAGTGTCCAATCTGTCACAAGAGGACGACGTCTGAGGGCTAATGACGTAATATTTCAACAAGACCACGAAGGTGGTTGAGGTCAGACAAGTACACGACACTGCCCTCTCAGGCTAATTTCTCCAACGCACAATTTATCAGACCCACCTTGGGGTTATTAACTTCAAACCGTAACCAGCGTGACGGAGGACCAGTGGCAGCCGTTGAGCAACAGCTGAGTCGTAGAAGCAAATAGTAAAGTTCAGTAAGATAGCCTGGGAGCACCTGTCATCCTCATCAAACATCACAGAGAGACCACATACACTGGTTTATGAGTAAGATCAGCTGGTTTATGAGTAAGATCAGCTGGTTTATGAGTAAGATCAGCTGGTTGAAATCTTGAGAGTGGACTGGAGTGAAGAGTTGCAGTCATGTTCCAACCCGACTTCATAGGGAATCTGTGAGTTAGGTATGACCCAATTAAAAAATCCATAAATACATGAAACATAAAATGAGTTTCTAATTTCTGCTGCACACCCAAGGCAATTAACACCCCCCCCCCCCCCCCCCCCCCCCCCCCCCGCCCCCCCGTCTTCATATTTAAATATTAAAATAAATCCTAAATGACCTGGCGCAAGAAGAAATTTTCGCCTTTTATATTTTTGTAGATTAATGAACATTTTAAATGCAAGAAAAGAGTTGCACAGGGTTTATAATGCCAGGCACACGCACACACACATACACACTCAGTCATGTATACACGCACATAAACACACACACACATACTCCTCACTCATGCATACACACACATAAACACACACACACTCATGCATACACGCACATAAACGCACACATATAAACACACACACACTCATGCATACACGCACATAAACGCACACACGCGTTCACACTCTCATCAGTCCTTATATTCTCAGGAATTTTGATCAAACTGCCTCCAGCACACCCCACATTCACTCTCTGACACACTTTCCCACTCTTCTTTTATAATTAACCTATTTTATAAAGCAAAATTTAAACCTCATTTTACCAATACCACAGAGAGGAGATTATAAGGACTGTCTAAATCAGACATAAGGACCCTAATGATGGTACAGATTACACACTCAGTGAGCACTTTATTAGGTATTTATGAGACTCATCAGGTCTTCTGCTGCTGTAGCCTATCCACTTAAGGGGTTTGAATCGTTGTGTGTTCAGAGATGCTGTTCTTCATAACACTGTTGTAATGCATTGGTATTTGTATTACTGTCCCCTTCCTGTCAGCTTCGACCAGTCAGGCCCTTCTCCTCTGACCTCTCTCTCATTAACTGTCTGCAGAACTGCTGCTCACTGGATGTTTTTTGTTTTTCTCTGCAAACTAGTGATTGTTGTGCATGAATGTCCAGTCAAAGTCACCGAGATCACATTTCTTCCCCATTCTGACATTTGGTCAGAGCAAAAGCTGAACCTCTTCAACAGTCCATGTCCGCATGCTTTAATGTATTTTGTTGCTGCCACATGATTGGCTGATTCAATATTTGCTTTAACAAGCTGGTGTACAGGTCTATCTAATAAAGTGATCAGTGAGTGCATATCTCGTACTGACTGGACACAACAGTACATTAACACTGCACAGAGCAGAGAGAGAGGGTTAATCCAGTACATTAACACTGCACTGAGAGAGAGGGTTAATCCTGTACATTAACACTGCACTGAGAGAGAGGGTTAATCCAGTACATTAACACTGCACTGAGAGAGAGGGTTATTACAGTACATTAACACTGCACTGAGAGAGAGGGTTAATGCAGTACATTAACACTGCACTGAGAGAGAGGGTTAATGCAGTACATTCACATGCTGACTGAGATGCTAAAATAATGTAGACAAAATACAAAGAGACACTTATTCTGTAAAAAAGCGTTTTATTAAAATGTAGTGTGAAAGGTTGCAGGTTACAGACGGCCGCCACACAGCGACACAGAGCCCCTCCCAGACACGGACCTGAAGCTGCAGTGAGACTCTAATAGCGCTCAGACAACATTCCTGAAACGCTCACACAGCGCTCCACTCCTCTTCCCCCTGTGTCCTCACAGCGGGTAGTCGTGCCACAAGCTGAAACACAGGAGATGCACAACTTCAGACCCACCAACAGCGCTCTGCATGATGTTCCAAACCGTTATCTGGCCTATGTCTCCAACTGCTTCTTATTTTTCAGCCTCATAATGGCTTCCTTCACTGTCCCTGGAACCACTTGAACACTCAAAAAACCTACTCTTGACCCCTCTGCCCTGAACAACTACCGGCCTGTCTCTCTTCTTCCCTTTCTCGCTAAAACCCTGGAACGGGCGGTCTGCTCCCAACTGTCCACTTATCTTCTCCACAACAATCTCCATGACCCCAACCAGTCTGGCTTCAAGAGTGGCCACTCCACTGAAACCGCCCTGCTCGCGGTCACTGAGGCACTCCACTCTGCTAAAGCAAAATCCCTCTCCTCTGTCCTCATCTTCCTCGACCTGTCAGCCGCCTTCGATACAGTCAACCATGAGATTCTGCTCTCATCGCTGTCTGGGATGGGTGTCACAGGTTCTGCACTCGCTTGGTTTTCCTCCTACCTCTCTGGTCGCTCCTACCAGGTGACTTGGAGGGGCGCAGTCTCCGACCCTCAACCCCTACGAACTGGAGTCCCGCAGGGCTCGGTTCTTGGGCCTCTCCTCTTCTCGCTATACACCATGTCTCTTGGTTCTGTTATCTCTTCCCACGGTTTCTCTTATCACTCCTACGCTGATGACACCCAACTCTTCATTTCCTTCCCCCCCGACACCCAAATCACCACACAGATCTCTGCCTGCTTGGCTGATATCTCTGCGTGGATGACTTCCCATCACCTGAAGCTCAACCTTGCCAAAACTGAGCTTCTCTACATCCCTGCCAAGTCCTCTCCGTCAATTGACCTCTCACTGACTGTGGAGGACTTTGTAGTTTCCTCCTCCCGTACGGCAAAGAATCTTGGGGTGACTCTTGATAACTGCCTCTCCCTGGCTCCACAAGTATCCTCCACTGCCAGAACCTGCAGGTTCTTTCTGTATAATATACGCCGCATCCGTCATCTCCTGACGGAGAAAGCCACCCAGCTCCTAGTCCAGGCGCTCGTCATTTCCCGCCTGGATTACTGCAACTCCCTCCTAGCCGGTCTCCCAGCGTGTGCCATCAAGCCCCTCCAGCTGGTCCAGAATGCTGCAGCCCGCCTGATCACCAGTCAGCCCAGGTCGGCTCATGTCACCCCGCTTCTCATTGGCCTCCACTGGCTTCCTATTGCCGCACGCATCCGATTCAAGGCCCTAGTGTTGGCATTTCAGGCTGCTAAGGGGACTGCCCCACATTACATACAATCCCTGATCACTCCCTACTCCCCAGCTAGACCACTCCGGTCTGCCAGCTCTGGTCGCCTTACGGTTCCCTCTCTACGGGCACCTGGCAGTCGAGCTGCACGTTCACGCCTGTTTTCCGTTCTGGTTCCTCAGTGGTGGAATGACTTGCCTACCACTGTCAGGACAGCAGAATCCCTCCCCCGATTTCGACGCAGACTCAAAACACACCTCTTCAAACTCTACCTTAGTCCTCCCTCCTGACTTACCCCGCCCCCCCTTCTGATACCCCCATCCCTGTCTAACCCCCCCCCCCCCAAAAAAAAAATGCACTTATGATGACGACTATATGTTTAGAACAGCAGTCCAGCTGTATTTTCCTAGTTCTGGATGTGATGCTTTGACCTGTGGTAGAACCTATGCACTTGTAAGTCGCTTTGGATTAAAAGCGTCTGCCAAATGACTAAAATGTAAATGTAAATGTAAACTTTGGTGCTCATGTCGACAAATTGCAATAAAAGGCAATCAAACACATATAACCAAGACTATATACTGAAAGCTCTCTTTCACCAGCAAAAAGGAAGTAATAGAATATACCAGACTGATCAGATGCAGCTTAGAAGGCAACTGTCCAAATACTTATATATAGTGTGTTCAATACCAGTGTGTGTTCCGTACCAGTGTGTGTAGTGTGTTCAGTAGCTGTGTGTCTCTGTGTGTGTTTAGTACCAGTGTGTATGTGTAGTGTATAGTGTGTTTAGTACCAGTGTGTGTGTAGTGTATAGTGTGTTTAGTACCAGTGTGTGTGTAATGTATAGTGTGTTTAGTACCAGTGTGTGTGTAGTGTATAGTGTGTTTAGTACCAGTGTGTGTGTAGTGTATAGTGTGTTCAGTACCAGTGTGTGTGTGTGTAGTGTAGTGTGTTTAGTACCAGTGTGTGTGTATAGTGTGTTCAGTACCTGTGTGTGTAGTGTATAGTGTGTTTAGTACCAGTGTGTGTGTAGTGTATAGTGTGTTTAGTACCAGTGTGTGTGTAGTGTATAGTGTGTTCAGTACCAGTGTGTGTGTGTAGTGTAGTGTGTTTAGTACCAGTGTGTAGTGTATAGTGTGTTCAGTAACTGTGTGTGTAGTGTATAGTGTGTTCAGTACGTGTGTGTGTGTGTGGTGTATAGTGTGTTCAGTACCAGTGTGTGTGTATAGTGTATAGTGTGTTTAGTACCAGTGTGTGTGTAGTGTATAGTGTGTTTAGTACCAGTGTGTGTGTAGTGTATAGTGTATAGCGTGTTCAGTACCAGTGTGTGTATGGTGTATAGCGTGTTCAGTACCAGTGTGTGTGTAGTGTATAGTGTATAGCGTGTTCAGTACCAGGGTGTGTTTAGTGTATAGTGTGTTCAGTACCAGTGTGTGTATAGTGTATAGCGTGTTCAATACCAGTGTGTGTGTAGTGTATAGTGTATAGTGTGTTCAGTACCAGTGTGTGAATTCTGTTTACCCTCCACTCCTCAGCAGCAGGTCTCTGATGGCCTGTGGGGGCTTCAGCCCGTGAAGCTCCGCCCTCTCCCAGCGCTGCATCCGGCTGATACCTGAGAGGGACACGCCCAGTTTAGACACGCCCTATTCCCACCTGAGACACGCCCAGTTTAGACACGCCCTATTCCCACCTGAGACACGCCCAGTTTAGACACGCCCTATTCCCACCTGAGACACGCCCAGTTTAGACACGCCCTATTCCCACCTGAGACACGCCCAGTTTAGACACACCCTATTCCCACCTGAGACACGCCCAGTTTAGACACGCCCTATTCCCACCTGAGACACGCCCAGTTTAGACACGCCCTATTCCCACCTGAGACACGCCCAGTTTAGACACGCCCTATTCCCACCTGAGACACGCCCAGTTTAGACACGCCCTGCTCCCACCTGAGACACACCCAGTTTAGACACGCCCTGCTCCCACCTGAGACACGCCCAGTTTAGACACGCCCTGTTCCCACCTGAGACACGCCCAGTTTGGACACGTCCTGTTCCCACCTGAGACACACCCAGTTTAGACATGCCCTATTCCCACCTGAGACATGCCCACCTGAGACACACCCTGTTCCCACCTGAGACACACCCAGTTTAGACACGCCCTATCCCCACCTGAGATACGCCCACCTGAGACACGCCCTATTCCCACCTGAGATACGCCCACCTGAGACACGCCCTATTCCCACCTGAGACACGCCCACCTGAGACACGCCCAGTTCCCACCTGAGACACGCCCACCTGAGACACGCCCTGTTCCCACCTGAGACACGCCCTGTTCCCACCTGAGACACGCCCTGTTCCCACCTGAGACACGCCCTGTTTACAGACACCAGCAGGACTGTAGGGACAGCTGATATTCATATTATGGAAATAAAATGGGGGTAAGCTCCACACAATGACTGCGGCGTATCACAGTGAGATATCCCCTGAAGGTCCGGACAGCAGATCTCACAGCACAGGGGTCTGCACTGCTGATCTGACACAGGCTCCGGGAGCCATGGCCACTGGACAGAGATGGAGCAGAAATACGCCATTACAGCACCATCTGGTGGCGAAGACATTACATTACATTACATGGCATTTAGCAGACGCTCTTATCCAGAGCAAGTGCAGATCAAACACAAGAACAAGTGTGAAGAGGACCTGAGAGGACAGTACAGTTCTGAGTCCTAGTGTAAACATACAGATAATCAGAACCCTTGAAGACGTGAAGAAGAAGTAACTAAAAGTTATTTTTTTGGGGGGGGTGGGGGAGGAGGAGAGAAGAGAGGTGATAAAAGGAGAGACTTAACTGGCACATTTACATTTACAATACAGAGAGAGACAGAGAGAGGAGAGGGCCCAGTGCAGGGCCCCTGTCTCCAGTCAGAGAGAGAGAGAGAGAGAAGGAGAGAGGGAGGAGAAGAGGAGAGGGAGAGGAGAAGAGGAGAGAGGGAGGAGAAGAGGAGAGAGAGGAGAAGAGGAGAGAGAGGAGGAGAGGGAGGAAAAGAGGAGAGAGAGGAGGAGAGAAGGAGAAGAGGAGAGAGAGGAGGAGAGGGGGCGGAGAAGAGAAGAGAGAGGAAGAGAGAGAGGAGGAGGAGAGAGAGAGGAGAAAGAGGAGGAGGAGAGAGAGAGGAGAGAGAGAGGAGAGGAGAGAGGAGGAGGAGAGAGGGAGAGGAGAGAGAGAGGAGGAGGAGAGCGAGAGAGGAGAGAGAGGAGAAGAGCGAGAGAGGAGAGAGAGAGGAGGAGAGCGAGAGAGGAGAGAGAGGAGGAGAGAGGAGAGAGAGAGGAGAGAGAGGAGGAGGAGAGAGAGGGAGAGAGAGAGAGAGGAGGAGAGGGAGAGAGGAGAGAGAGAGAGAGAGAGAGAGAAGAGAGAGAGAGAGAGAGAGAGAGAGAGAGAGAGAGCGAGAGAGGAGAGAGAGAGAGAGAGAGAGAGAGAGAGAGAGAGAGAGAGAGAGAGAGAGAGCAGTACCGCTGCAGGGCCCGTAGGTCCAGTCCAGATCAAACTGCTGCAGCTCCAGCAGGTCCTTCTGGCGCTGTGTCATGGGGCGGGGCTGGGGCTCGGGCTCTGATTGGCCCACAGTAACCAGACACACAGGAAGGATGAGGTCAGTTTACTGGTGTATGAATGTAGACATAAATAGAAAACATAAATATAATAAAATACATAGAGATAAACACAATAAAACAAGCATTTACAACATAGACATGTATATTTATGAACACATGCACATTATAATTTACTCTCTCTCTGTCTCTCTCACACATGCGCACACACATACACACACAGGTAAACTCACTAATTTACTCTCTCAATTCAATTCAAGTGGCTTTATTGGCATGACCATTCCTCTTACAGTGTTGCCAAAGCATTGTTGTATTAAAATAAAAAAATATATAATAACAACAGTAGCGATAATAAAATAATAATAATAATAATAATGACAGTGAAGACAAAACAATAACAACCAGCAGATAACAATGAACAACGGTGCTGGTTATAGGAACAGACAGATATGAACACACATAGGGTGGAGATCCAGTAGATTTGGAACTACACACTGTCCCTCGTATCATGGCAGAAACTGGGCCGCCAGAGGAGCTGTTTGCCCCTCTCCCAGTATTATAGTCAGTTTATCTGTGTTCCTTAATGAGTCTAAATCAGGTATTGTTTTTGAAAGTTTTTTGAAAAAGTGGGCTCTTTCTTTTGTGAATTTATCACAATGAAGGAGAAAGTGCATCTCTGTCTCAACCTCACCAGTCGTGCAGTGAACACAAATGCGTTGGTCTCTTGGCAGCCATGATTTTTTGTATCTGCCTGTCTCAATTGCTAGGCTGTGGTCACTGAGCCTGTATTTGGTAAGGATTTGCCTCTGTTTTGTATCTTTGACTGTGTAAAGATATTCCGCTAATTCATAATCTCTCTTTAGGTTGAAGTAGCATTCTAATTTGGATTGTGATTTGGTTTGGTTATTCCAATGTTCCAGATATGTTTTCTTACTTTGTTTCATAATTTGGGTAATTTTGGTTTGATTTTGGAAAGCAGTGTTGGTCTGAGAATCATGGGTTAGTGTGTTAGTTAACCTCAGAACCAACTGGCAAAGGGGACTGGTTTTAGGGCTGATCTCTTGGGTTTTGTATGCTTGAAACTTTATGGTGTTCTCAGCACTAGATTTTAGGTGGATCCAGAATTTTAAGGATCTTTTTTGTATGTTTAATGCCAATGGGAATCTAATTCTGCCCTGCATGCATTTGTGGGTGTTTTCCTTTGGATTCTGATAATGTTTCTAATAAATTCTGCATGCAGGGATTCAGTGGGATGTTTATCCCATCTAGTGTAGTCTAGCTTACTGAGTGGACCCCATACCTCGCATCCATATAATGCAATTGGCATTATGACACTGTCGAATATTTTGCACCAGATTTGAATTGGGATTTGTATTTTATGGAAATTCCTTTTGATGGCATAGAGAGCTCTACGAGCTTGATCTTTTAGTGCATTCACTGCAAGGTCAAAGCTTCCTGAGGCACTGAGTTTCAGGCCTAGATAATCATAACATAAAGAATGCTCTAGAGTGGTGTTTCCTAGAGTGAAATGGTGTCGGCATGCCTGTGATCTGGCTTTCTTTTGGAAGATCACAATCTTTGTTTTGCCCAAATTAACTGTCAGGGCCCAGTTCTGACAGAATTGCTCCAGCAGATCTAGATGCTGCTGTAGCCCTCGTTCAGAGGGCGAGAGCAGCAACAGGTCATCCGCAAAGAGCAGAAATTTAACTTCCGTATTGTTTAGGGGGAGTCCAGGAGCTGTAGATTGTTCCAATACCACTGCTAACTCATTGATGTAGATATTGAACAGAGTTGGACTCAAGGACTCTCACCCCACGCCGCTGAGTGAAGTATTGTTCTGCTGTTCTCAATTTTTACAGCATTTTTGTTGTCCATATACATAGATTGGATTAAATCATAGAATTTACCCCCTACACCGCTTTGCAAAATTTTATAAAATAATCCATCTCTCTTATGCACAGGTAAACATACTTATTAACTCTCTCTCACACATACACACACACAGACAGACAGACAGGTAAACACTAATTTACTCTTTCTCTATCTCTATCTCTCTCTCACACACACACACACACACATTAACCCTCTCTCTCACACACACACAAAGGTAAACATACTAATTTACTCACACGCACAGATAAACACACTAATTTACCTTATCGGTCTGTCTGTCTCTCTCTCTCTCTCTCTCACACACACACACACAGGTAAACACACTTGTTTACCCTCTCTCTCTTCTCTCTTCTCGCTCTCGCTCTCGCTCTCTCTCTCTCTCTCTCTCTCTCTCACACACACACACACACACCTTTCTCTGGTCCTGCAGGCTCCTTGTCCTCCTTCTGTTTTTTCTTAGCTCTCTTCACCACCTTAAAGGTGTCTGTGATCAGCCTGCGCTTGGGAGCCATGTCTACAACGCACTGCAGAAACACGAACAACCATAAAAACCTCTCCGTGTTTTATACAGTACCGTACCGTTTCAAATAAAACCATCAGAAAACATTCACTAGGCTACACCACCATCACCAAGTGTAGTACAGGCGGAATTAAAGCAAGGGAAGTTTAGTACAGACTAATGATATTTTAAAGCGTAACAGTCATAAGATACGTAACGGACTGTTAGGACAAACTGAGGTCCTTCGACACGGAGAACGCTCGGACATGTCCGAAAACGGGCGCTTAGCCACGGCTACACTGTATTGGCGCTGAATTGGCCAATCAATCTTCTAACGTAACTGAACTTAGAATTAATGTTGTAGTACTGGAAACAACCAGCCTTCTTCAGAATAAAAATATATTGCAAGCATGTGGTTTGATTTAGTTCAGTGTAAATGTATAATCGTGCAAGTTAACTACTATGGAAAAGCAACACCACAAGCCTGAGATCAAGAACTGAATGGTAAAGCAAAACTAGCGAAACACATCTAATGGAATTTGAACTGTAAGTTTGATCTGGAAAATCTATCTGCCAGACCTCTTGAATCCAAACATACCACTCTCTCTCTCGTAGCGATTCGTTCCTTCTTTCATGCATCAGTCGCCAACACAAAAAACTAGTCCGGACAAATCTAAACAGAACGGACTGTCGCCGTGACGTCAAGATTTAAAGCCAGAGTAAGCGTATTTCTTGCATTCTGTTTTATCCACTGGAGTTTTACCCGAATTACAGCATTTATTCACACATTTCCTGGATAGGCAATATTGTTACATATCGTTTAATTTGTTACAAATTATGTATGTGTATTACAATATTTCAAACGTCACAATTTATATGCTATATTGATCATAGTAGACCTAAATGTTATATTTTTATATTTATGCGTTGTAAATTTGATAACTAAAATGATCTATAAAAAAGAAAATATATTCTGATTTATTTTATTGTGCGGATGGTGTATACAGAATACCCTAATTTTATGATGTATAGATATATATTTTAAAAAAACCTTCCATAAAAATGATCAAATGACTGTTTACATTCGGTATTACGGTATCAGGAAGTTGTTTTCATGCAACGTGACGTCAAGGGCGCGACACACACAAACTAAGGGAGGAAAGAGGGGGTAGATTATCTTTGTGCGCACGATAGCCTACGTATCGTTGTCTTGGGTCGAATTTTGTTTCGTTATACAATCATTATGATAGAAAACTGATTAATAAACATGCTTTTAGTGGGATGAGGGCCCATGTGCTGAACGTTCCCCGGATCCACAATTTTAGCGATGTTAAAGCCAGAGCGCGAGGACATGAGGAAGGATAACTGACTTTCCCAAACTAGCTGGTTTAGCCAACTCAGCGAGGGCCATGGTTTACCACTTAACCATGATATACAGATAGGACTTCTTTATGAAAAATATATGAGCCGATCTTTTTCCGCTGTAAGGGTAGGCTAGTCAGGTTGCGGTCGGAGGATTTGAAATTGGCTGGCTATTCACAACTGCATGATAGATAGCAGAGTGAAGTGTGAAAGTATAGCTTATATTTAATGCGTTATTTTAATACAAATTAATAAACACATCTGAAACGTAATGAGGAAATGCACCACACTTCTATCACGGGCTTTACAAGCTACAGGGTGGGGCTGTGTCCTACGAAGGCGGCACGTCTTAACTATATTCTGATTAAATCAATAGTCTGCACTTCTATACTGTAGCTCTTTGTCAATTTAACACCACATCTACCGTCAGCCTGCTGCTAATATACCCCATTTATACTCATTTCATCTATCTAATATCGATACATTCACAGCTGTTACCTGCCCAGGCAGACTAATTTCCAGATCGCGGTAAATCCCGTATATTAAGGCTGTACATCCCGTTTATACCACAGGGAGGCATTGTTGTCTTCTGCATAACTGCGTATGCAATAAGAACACGACAGGATCCTTATCTGGGTGGGGCATTTCCATTTAAACCAAACGGCTCCATATTGCGTCTCTGCCCTGAAATAGGCAATACGTATGAATAATGATCTGTGACTTAAAAAAAATTATCATTCAAGTTTCACCACCAATGTCGTGTCTAGGAAATTCTAAGTCCAATCTCTAATTTGTTGAAAAACAACTTCACGAGGGAAAAGACACCACAGCAGCAAGCTCTTCAGGAAAATTAGCACAAGTGCACAAAGCCGGATCAATTCTGCAGAATTGAACCTCGATTGTTGGTTTCACACACATTTTATACACTTCTTTCAACATAACTCCTCCTAAAAAATACCAGCTGATCTCTGACACAACACAATGATTCATCATTGTGGCAATCGCCCAAATTATAATTTTGCTTTGTATGCTATTCTCTAAAAATAAATGTTTTCTTTAAACATGACGTTTGTTTTGTCAGCTGTTCTTAAATGTTCTCTTGTCCAAAATAATTGACATTTTGTATCATAACATATTTTTAAAATAAATGTTCTTATCACATTGTACAGGCATACAGCTGTTCAAACTGTCCTTGACCAAGCTAGCCCACATAGGCATACTCAATCATACTTTAACATTTGATTATTATTGCGTTATAAGCTCATCTGTAATAAATGACATAGGTCCATTGACTTGCATATTGAGTAATAGGCAGCAAACGTGATATATATTGATTATAGGCCACATACATATTGGTATACTTTTGGCATGAAGCTTTAAGAGTTTTGGAGGAACCAGCTTGCTCAACTCTAGCAATTTGACGGTTTAGTCTGATTTTGACTTGTGATTCATTGTCTTGAAACGGGTGATTGATTGTCTTAAAACGGGGCCAGAACATCTTATTCTGTGAATTTTTCCTACACCCTGAGCAGCGGAAACCACAATACTGTAGCCCCACCCCACACAGCACCTGTGATATGTGGGAACATGGTTGCTCCTCCGGAAGATTTGATATCATATCATAACAGAACACACTGATGAGAACAGGCCATTCAGCCCAGCAATGCTCACAAGTCTACCTACTGCTCCCTAAAAGCTAGATGGTATCTAACAGTATCAAGCCTGGTCTTGAAAACCCCCAGCGTTTCTTCCTCCACAACATGTCCTGGCAAGCTCTTCCATACAGTGGCCACTCCCTGTGTGAAATAATACTTCCTAATGTCTGACCTGACAGCACCTGTACAGGAAAATCTTACGCTACAAGATCTCCTACACCATCACCCGACACCAGTGTGACATCTCAAACGCCATCCTACTCCTCTAGAACATTCCCAACAACACCCTACAACACCCTACTCCTCTAGAACATTCCCAACAACACCCTACAACACCCTACTCCTCTGGAACATTCCCTACAACACCCTACTCCTCTAGAACATTCCCTAAACCATCTGCTGAATCCCTTCTCTGTGTTGTTCCCTGACCACAAGGCCAGAGAGACACACATCCTTTATCTCTCTGTGTGTGATTGTGTTTGTGGCAGTCTCTAGTACCAACATTCCACTACTACCACAGTCTCAAATGCTCTACAGCCAACGCTGATGCTATTGGTGCCTGGAAGGGGGAAATGGAATGGAATTATTACATTACTATACAATATAGGGGTAATGAGTTTGCCTTACTATTTTCCTGTTCTCAAAAATAAAATAATGAATGACCTGGTAATGTCTTGTGAGTCGACCACAGAAGTACTAGACTGTCGCTGGCACAGTAGAGCAGGACCTCAGATGCAATGTGTGAGAGCCTCTTTGCCAAATTAGATTAGATGCAATCAGATAGGAGTCAAATGTAATATGTACACTGCACTGATGTCAGAAATCATGTTAACAGTGCATAGAGTATCAGTACGGACAGTCATTATATTCATGCGTCTATTATATAAACTCAATTTCCAACTCAATCTGAGCTTATTCCTCCTTCTCTTCCCACAAACCCAGCAGTCCCTTAACCCACTTCTCTCCTTTTTTCTCTCTCTGTACGACCTTCATCCCTCCTTCCCCTTTCCCAAACGTTCTGCTTCACACTGCAGAGCTATAGCTATGCTGTAACTCTACCCCTCTGTGGGAGTGCCCTAATCTATTACCACTTGTGTATCACCTGTGTCAGGCTTCTAGCCCTCTTGTTTTACTTTGTATTTTAATCTAGGACTGTCACATTTGCACTTGATACTGTAGTTGTGTACCTTATTACCTACTGACTTGGCCTGTTTACCCTGTGAACTCATGTGATATTCACGGCTGTTCATAACTGATTCTATGTGAATTGTATCTTTTACATTACATTATTGGCATTATCCAGAGCGACTTACAGTTGATTAGACTAATCAGGAGATACTCCTGCCCTGGAGCAATGCAGGGTTAAGGGCCTTGCTCAAGGGCCCAACGGCTGTGCAGATCTTATTGTGGCTACACCGGGATTAGAACCACCGACGATGTGTGTCCCAGTCATTTACCTTAACCACTACGCACAGGCCGCCCCCATCTTATCCATCATTTTTTGTAGTTGTTTGTATGACCTTTGCTATGCTCGTATTGAACTTCAGAGAATATTACTATTATTGTTATGATTATTTATGTACAGGGTGTTGCCTGAGAAATATGTGAGGTTTGTACGAGAGAGAAAAGTGCATTTTTTCCACTAGCCGTGTGTATTCGAAGACCTCCAGGGAACTTAAGTATTGTTTCTGTGTTTCTTGCGTGTGAGCAGTAGGTTATAAGGAAACCTTGTTAGTCTATCAGCAGTTGTAGATTTGTTGTCAAATTACTGCGTTAATTAGACCAGGTGTTTTGCATTTTCTGTCATTAGTTAGCAAATCTCGTGTGTTTTTCACCAGCCTCCGGCAGTTTCGCTCGGTTCTGTTATTCTGATCAGGTGATCAGAATCAGTTAGATACTCGATCCTCCCCTCCCAGCCCATGGGTTTCTGACCTTCTATGTTCCTCCAGGCCAAGCCTACGTGTAGCTGAGAGGAAGTGGAGGAAATCAAAAGACCCGTCGGACCTGTCTTCCTACCAGTCTCTCCTGGCGGAATTCTCCTCCGCTATCACCACTGCCAAAAGAAATTACTACCAAACAAAAATCCAGAACTCCACTTCTAACCCTCGTCAACCTCTTTCAGGCAATCACGCCTGACATCCTCCCGTTTGTCACCTCCCTTGTTAACTCCTCTCTGTCCTCTGGCTGCTTTCCCTCATCATTCAAGAGGGCCTACATCACCCCGCTCCTAAAGAAACCCACTCTTGACCCCTCCTGCATTCAAAACTACCGTCCGGTATCTCTCCTTCCTTTTCTATCCAAATCCATTGAACAAGCCGCCTCCAACCAACTCTCTTCCTTCCTCTCTCAGAATAACCTGCTGGACCCCCACCAGTCCGGCTTCAGACCTGGCCACTCAACGGAGACTGCACTCCTCTCTGTCAACGAGTCCCTTCAGGCTGCACGAGCAACCTCTCTCTCCTCTGTCCTGATCCTTCTTGACCTCTCTGCGGCGTTCGACACGGTCAACCACTCCATCCTCTTAGCCTCCCTGGCATCTACAGGGATCTGTGGCACAGCCTTAGAGTGGATCCAATCTTATCTCTCTGGCCGGTCCTCCCAGGTGTCCTGGGCTGGAGGAGTGTCAACCCCTCGCCCCCTTGTTACAGGAGTCCCCCAGGGCTCAGTCCTCGGACCCCTCCTCTTCTCCATCTACACGAGATCCCTTGGCCCCGTTATCTCTGCTCATGGCATCTCCTATCATTGTAATGCCGATGACACCCAACTCTTTCTCTCCTTCCCCCCATCAGACACACAGGTCTCTACCCGTATCTCCGCCTGCCTGAGAGACATCCAGAGCTGGATGGGCAACCACCATCTAAAGCTCAACCCAGATAAGACGGAGGTGATCTTCATCCCTGCTTTAACCTCTCCCTTCTCTGATTTCTCCATCTCACTAGGGGATACCACAGTGACCTCATCCCCTAGGAGTGGTGATGGACAACAGGCTATCCTTCTCCAAGAACATCGCTACGGTGACCCGGGCGTGCAGGTTCTTCCTGTACAACATCCGGAGAATCCAACCCTTTCTCACCACCTACTCCACTCAGCTCCTTGTTCAAGCAATGGTCCTGTCCCGCCTGGACTATTGCAATTCTCTGCTGGCTGGCCTTCCAGCATCTGCCATCAGACCCCTACAACTCATCCAGAATGCTGCAGCCCGTCTGGTATTCAATGTTCCCAGACATTCACATGTCACCCCCCTGCTCAGCAACCTCCACTGGCTGCCTGTTATGGCTCGCATCAAATTTAAAACTTTGGTGCTCGCATACCAGGCAGTTAAAGGATCAGCCCCTGTGTATATTCAATCCCTTATCAAGACCTATACACCAATAAGACCCCTCCGTTCTGCCACTTCGTGCCGTCTGGCGCCTCCCCCTCGCCACACCTGCACTTCACGCTCACGACTGCTGTCTGTCCTGGTCCCACGGTGGTGGAATGACCTCCCGGTGAATGTCAGAACGGCAGAGTCTCTGACCTCCTTCAAGCGCAGACTGAAGACCCATCTCTTCAGGCTACACCTTTCCCTCCCCAACTCACAATCACTGTGATTAGCCTTAGACCGTAATGGCACTTATGTATAGATATCGTTACTTGTATAGGTATTGTTGTTTTTATTGGCTGCCAACAGTGGTATGCTAGTTTGAAAGTTGATTGTACTCTTCAAGGGTTCTGAATTTCTGTCTATTTACACTAGGACTCGGAACTGTACTGTCCTCTCAGGTCTACTTTTGCACTTGTTCTTGTGATTGATTTGCACTTTGTTGTACGTCGCTCTGGATAAGAGCACCTGCTAAATGCCACATAATGTAATGTAATGAGACGAGACACTGCACAGTGGGCAGTCAGGATATCACGTCATATTGTGATAGGCCAGGTGCAATGACCAATCAGACCCCATCTCTCCCTCTCTCTCTGAATCATTCTGCCCTGGGGAGGCAGTGAAGGACACTGTAGAGGAGTGAGAGCTGAAGTTCAGTCCACCTTTATCCATCGCCAAAGCTCCTTTCTGTCTTAAACCCCCCCTCCCCCATACCATCATAAAAACCTGGAGAATACATTACTGATGAGATGGATTTCTGCTACAGTGCACCCATTGTCACAGCTGTACAATTCATAATAATAATCACCGCTGTTGAATTACAACAGGTAGCTCATACAAATGTACTTAATAATTGATATCAACACTCTTTTTCAATCTTTTCCCTTTTGTTCTCTGATCCCCTGGGCAGTGCAGCTGCAGATGATGGTGTATAACTGTACACACTGACTCACATTTTCCTGCTTTTCTGATTTCACAGTGAAGTGAGATAAGGTGTAGCAGAATGTCACAACATTTATAGCCGCCTAGTCATGTGAAGCTCTGTCGTGTTGGAACAGAGCTATGATATCCTTAATGGTACTTAATTGTCACACAGGATAATTTTCTTTCACAGGACAATTATCCTCAATCACAGAAAAATTTCACTCAGGCTATTCCCAGCTCTTTGTTCAAGAAATATTTGTCCACTTCAGACACCCATTAAAATATTTTTCTCCTGTAAAATGTAATGCTCCTGTCTCGCACTGTTCAACACAGTTCTTTCTTTCCCCCAATCTCTCACACACTACACACACTCTTCTTCTTCTGCAGAACATTGTTCAGTACTGTAGTGCTTATACCTCAGACTGTGGGGTTACATTTGGGACCTGGTTTCTAAGGTGCTTTCTGTGAGTGTAAGCCTGTGTGTGTGTGCACATGTATGTGTGTTTGTATTAGAAGGGTCATTTTGAGTGGCTGTGTAGTAATGCCGGGGGTCTGACCCCTTACATCAGGCTAACTCCTGTTAGATTATCCTATCCTGTTAGACCCACGTGTCTGTACCTTCCTGACTGCTTACTTTCCAGTATTTATCCCATTTCTTTCATACTCCTTCCTTATTTTTCAGTATTTATCACATCTTTGCATACTCTCCCCATTCGTCCTGGCTCTGTCTCCTCTCTCTTCACAGCCACTCTGTGATAATCACATTCCTGCCTGAAAAGGTTTAATTTGTGCAGCAGCAAGGAAAGGCCATCTCCGGTTGCCCTTCCATCTCCTCTGAGCACTCAGTCTCCTCTTTCACTCTAATCTCATCTGAGCCGCAGCACGGCTCTGCTGGGCCCCTGTTCACTGACCCCCTCTGACTGTCCCAGGTCACACACACTGTACACACACACACACACACACACACACACACACTATACACACTGTACACACACACACACCCACACTACACACACACTTTACACACACACACACACACACACTATACACACTGTACACCCACACACTATACACACTGTACACCCACACACACACTATACACACACCCACACTGTACATACACACACACCCACACTACACACACACTGTACACACACACACACACTATACACACTGTACACCCACACACACACACTATACACACACCCACACTGTACACACACACACACACACACTATAAACACTGTACACACACCCACTATACACACTGTACACACACACACACACACATACACACACACACTATACACACTGTACACACACCCACTATACACACTGTACACACACACACACACTATACACACACACACACACTATACACACACACACTCACACACACACATACTATACACACTGTATACACACACATAAACTATACGCACTGTATACACACACACTGTACAAACACACACACCCCACACTGTACACACACATATCGGTCAGTCAGCTGATAATTATGTGGTTTGTTTGTATCGGATGCATGTGATATGTTTTGGACCAGCAGAAACACAGCCCTCTCCCACTAGACTTGACAGTTTGTCCACCTTCCAAATTCAGAACATGAACACCTCCATGAACAAATCCATTCACAGTTTCCTAGTTTAATGGATTCCCAAGTTTCACGCAGAAAGCGTAGAATTATGGAATGGGGTGTGATGTCATAAAGCAGTGTAAAATGTGTGGAATGGGGTGTGATGTCATAAAGCAGTGTAAAAGATTGGAATGGGGTGTGATGTCATAAAGCAGTGTAAAGGCTGGAATGGAGTGTGATGTCATAAAGCAGTGTAAAGGTTTGAATGGGGTGTGATGTCATAAAGCAGTGTAAAGGCTGGAATGGAGTGTGATGTCATAAAGCAGTGTAAAGGTTTGAATGGGGTGTGATGTCATAAAGCAGTGTAAAGGCTGGAATGGAGTGTGATGTCATAAAGCAGTGTAAAGTTTGGAATTGGGTGTGATGTTATAAAGCAGTGTAAAGGTCGGAGAAGGCAGGTCCCCTTTGTTCATACTCCTCATCTGCCCTTGGCTAACGTGGCTAACGGTGTTCTCCCTGAGAGAGAGAAGGAGGGAGGGATGATAGGAAGGAGGAGGAACGCCCTGGATGAAGGAAGAGGGAGGGGATAGAGGAGGGAGGGGAGGAGGCTGAGATTTTTTTCTCAGCATTTAGCAAATCAACTTGATACAGAAAGAGGAATTTAGAGTGAGAGTGTAATTTCAAATGTTACTTTTATCAAGAATGAGACAAGCGTAGAGTTTGACTATTTTCTGGAGGTTTAAAGACCAGGTCACAACTGGAGATGACTATCTAACTAATATCTGACTGCAAAGTATTTAAACAAGCCCAGAAGAACAGAAGAGCCCAACACACACACTCACACACACACACACACACACACACAGGTCGCTGGGTGTAACTCCTGTGCTCAGTCAGGATGATGGGCTGTATCACGGACTTCTTCACGTACGGGACGACCAAGTCTGTGGTGGTGAAGAGCTGGACCATCGGCATCATCAACAGAGTCGTTCAGCTTCTCATCCTTATCTACTTTATAGGGTCAGTACTGCTGTGTGTGTGTGTGTGTGTGTGTGTGCCTGTGTGTGTGTCTGTCAGTGTGTGTGTGAGTGTGTGTGTCTGTCAGTGTGTGTGAGTGTGTGTGTGTGTCAGTGTGTGTGTGTCAGTGTGAACGTGTGTATGTCAGTGTGTGTGTGCCTGTGTGTGTGAGTGTGTGCGTGTGTGAGTGTGTGTGTGTGTCAGTGTGTGTGTCAGTGTGAACGTGTGTATGTCAGTGTGTGTCAGTGTGAATGTGTGTATGTCAGTGTGTGTGTGCGTGTGTGTCAGTGTGAGAGTGTGTGTCAGTGTGAATGTGTGTATGTCAGTTTGTGTGTGTGCCTGTGTGTCAGTGTGTGTCAGTGTGAATGTGTGTATGTCAGTTTGTGTGTGTGCCTGTGTGTCAGTGTGAGAGTGTGTGTCAGTGTGAATGTGTGTATGTCAGTGTGTGCATGTGCTTGTGTGTCAGTGTGAGAGTGTGTGTCAGTGTGAATGTGTGTATGTCAGTGTGTGTGTGTGCCTGTGTGTCAGTGTGCGTGTGTGTCTGTCAGTGTGTGTGTGTGTGTGTGTGTGTGTGTGCGCATTAGGGCCATTGCGATATAACATTCTTTTTTTGTAAGCGCAGTAACAACTATCTCGGGCATGCAGTGGATTTCTTTCAGTCTCTTTTTATTTAATCATACCTGATGCGGTAGCAGACCTCCGATTTTCTGAACCAAAGTGAAATGCCTCCAGGGGAACAAAATGTTGCTTGTATCTTTTCAGTGTTGATATGACAGCCACAGGGCCAGGTGGTACATAAAAACATGACTACAAGGATAAAGAGCATAATGTGTTTTTCAAAACTAATAGTTAAATTAACCAACATTGAATAGATACAAGTGATGTTTTTTCTCCCCCGGAAGCATTTCACTGAAATTTCTGTGTGTGTGTACATTTGTGTGTATGCATGTTTGTGTGTGTTGTTTAAAGTTCATGCAACTCACCTAAAAATCCTGAAATGACAGATGCACACATACCCTCCTCCTCTCCTCCCTCACCCTCTCCCCCCTCCCCCCCCCCACCCCTCCCTCCTCCCTGCAGTTGGGTGTTCTTGCATGAGAAGGCATACCAGGTGCGAGATACAGCCATAGAGTCCTCTGTAATGACCAAGGTCAAGGGCTTCGGCGTCTATAGCAACAGACTGATGGATGTGGCAGACTACGTCACCCCTACACAGGTCAGCAACGCCAACATCAACCCCAGCCTACATTTACTCTGAAATACCAGTAATATAAACACTGTGACACTAACACTATCCTATTTACACCAACATTAACACTGTCCTATTTACACTAACATTAACACTGCCCTATATTTACACTGTAACATTAATACTGCCCTATATGTGCACTGTAACATTAACACTGCCCTGTATTCACACTGCAACATTAACACTGCCCTATATTTACACTGTGACATTAACACTGCCCTATATTTACACTGTAACATTAACACTGCCCTATATGTACACTGTAACATTAACACTGCCCTATATTCACACTGTAACATTAACACTGCCCTATATTTACACTGTAACATTAACACTGCCCTATATTCACACTGTAACATTAACACTGCCCTATATTTACACTGTAACATTAACACTGCCCTATATTTACACTGTAACATTAACACTGCCCTATATTCACACTGTAACATTAACACTGCCCTATATTTACACTGTAACATTAACACTGCCCTATATTCACACTGTAACATTAACACTGCCCTATATTCACACTGTAACATTAACACTGCCCTATATTTACACCAACATTAACACTGCCCTATATTTACACTGTAACATTAATACTGCCCTATATTTACACCAACATTAACACTGCCCTATATTTACACTGTAACATTAATACTGCCCTATATTCACACTGTAACATTAACACTGCCCTATATTCACACTGTAACATTAACACTGCCCTATATTTACACCAACATTAACACTGCCCTATATTTACACTGTAACATTAACACTGCCCTATATTTACACCAACATTAACACTGCCCTATATTTACACTGTAACAGTGCCTGACTGTTACACTCACGTCACCATGCTATCCCCAGGATTGTAGCATTATGAAAAGGGACACAGTTGTTGGTCTTTAGCTTTGGAAAATTAACACATTCAAATGGAAGTACATTCGGAACATCAAACCTCAGTATCTAGAATTAATGGTACTTGTTGTTAATGAACTGTGTCCGTCATTAAGTAGCAGGTTATTAACTGTGCGGGTCCTTAATCGGGGTGTGTTGTTAATTAACCGTGTGGCTCATTAGCTGCGCCGGTCATTAATGACGGTTTGTCCATCAGGGCTCCTCTGTGTTCTGCATCATCACTAAACTCATCACCACGGAGAACCAGGTACAGAGCTGGTGTCCCGAGGTGAGTCTACCTGAGTCTACCTGTGTCTACTTTCTCCACAACAGAGTACTTCATCTACCTGTTTTCTGATCTTTTGTGTTGATATTGATGGTAATGTATTATCTGTTCCTCTGGTCAGCAGACTGGGCTGTTGAATGTGTGTTACTCTTGTGTCCTGCCTCCTCCTCAGACTGAGACTAAGTACAGATGCAACATCGATCAGGACTGTGTGGAATACACAGGCAAGGCAGGAGGGAATGGTGAGCTCTTGTTCTTTTCCTCGTTCTTTTGCCTCTCCCTCTCTCAACACATACACACACACGCACACACACACACGCCTCATACAACATCTTTTTTTAACAGAGCTCATCATGCAGGGTTTATACTCTATCTTGCTCTCAGAGTGAAACCAACATATTTCTGCTGCAGGAAATCAGCTGGACAAACAGTTTTAGCCATATTTTAGGTGGGTTAGTAGTTTCATTTTGAGTTTTGTGCACTGTGTTCTAGTGCTTCGTTCCTGGTGGAAAAGGGGATTGGAATGTTAGGGCCCAGGACTGACAACATTCCTCTAGCACAGTGCGGTTCTCCTCCAGCCCTTTTCTGTGGCTTTGAGCTGGGTTGGTTGGCATTTTATATAGTGCCTTTATCCAAAGCGCTGTACAATTGATGCTTCTCATTCACCCATTCATACATACATACATACACTCACACACCGACAGCAGTTGGCTGCCATGCAAGGGACCAACCAGCTCGTCAGGAGCATTTGGGGGTTAGGTGTCTTGCTCAGGGACACTTCAACACAGCCGGGGCAGGGGATCGACCCGGCAACCCTCCGACTGCCAGACGACTGCTCTTACTGTCTGAGCCATGTCACCCCAAAAGTTCATCCCCCAATCACACAGATTTGACTTTCTTATCAGAGAGGGTGACCCCTGGGACTGCAGGCCCAAAAGTGCAGAAATAACTTCAATAACTTGCCAACAGTCTCAATCTACACCTGTGTCTCTTGTATGAATGGTTTCTATAGGATGGTGAATGCTACCTACTCCCGTACCTGCACAGTGCAGTGAGGAACTCTCTCCATTCCACAGGTGTGCTCACTGGCAGGTGTGTCACTTTCAACAGCTCCTTAAGGACCTGTGAGATGAAGGGCTGGTGTCCAGCTGAGATCGACGACATAAAGACGTGAGGCTCTGTCAACTAATGTGCTGCTTTAACTCTCTCAGTGCTGCAATAATGTGCTGCTTTAACTCTCTCTCATAGAGATCCCATGATGGAGGTGGAGAACTTCACCATCTTCATCAAGAATAGCATACGCTTCCCTCTCTTTAACTTCACCAAGTGAGTCTGACATTTTCAGCGCTTGGTATTTACCACCTATTGATTACCTCTCATCATAATCAATAACAACATCAAAAACAATCAGTTATGAAGATATTTTCATATTTGCTAAGATTTCTCCAATGAAGGGAATAGGTTTATGTAAAAATGCATGCCACATAATGACACTTTAAGTTTGAAATGTGACAGCATAATTTGTAGTGCACATCATCTGACAGTATAGGCATAAAATATGAATGGAATGTAAAGGAAACAATCCATGAGCCATATATAGTGTACTAAGGAAACCACCGTTGTAAATAATATACAGTGCAACAAACCAAGAAATCTTAATAATAAAATAAATATTAAAAGCTTCAATTTCCATGTGCGCTCTCCTACAACCAGCCCTCTCTCTACCCCATATGCAGTTCAATGCTCTACTTCCATTTCACATCTCCCTTCTCGGTAGCCATCTTGTTTCTTTTATGTCACTTCCTACTAGGGGCCATACTTTTGGATAATGTCACCACCTAGTTTGTGGCACTTTAAAAAAATGAAGTAAATAAGACAACGTAGAGATACCAAATCTTCCAAAAAAAGTACTGTTTGTGTAATATTGTTTAGCTTGTCTTAACCAAATCTGTCCTATTTTAAGAAGTCTCATCAAGTAAAATTGAAGATTTTTTTTTCCAGTGCAGGAGGCTCTGTCTGTCAGCCCTGTTTTATAGTTTTCCTCTGAGCCCCCCCCCAACAGTAAAATGTTTATGGAGCTACAGAGACAGTCTCTCTCCCCCCAGGGGTAACTTCCTGCCCACCATCACAGCCGATTACATAAAGAACTGTAAATTTAACCTGGTAGACGACACCTACTGCCCCATATTCAGGGTCGGGGATGTGGTCAAATTTGCCCACCAGGACTTCTCCAGCCTTGCCCACAAGGTAAGCCTTCTTTCAACCAACCCAGATAACTCTTTACCTCCGTACACCTACACCTCCCAAATTTCTGTCTCTCTATTCACTTTATTTCAGACTTCCTTTCTTCAAAAAATGTTTGTTTACATTTCCAGAGTTTAAATATAGCACAACAATAGCCCCTGTAATGCCACAGCTTCCTGTGATTCTCAGCCTGTGGCAGTGGTGGCACGCCCAGGTTCAGAAAGTCTTGGTGTGTGAATCAGGCTGGTGCCACCAAGGGTTTCTGAGGAGCACCACTGGCGTCTACCCTCTTGACTGCAGGACATGGGTGCACAAACATGGCTGTAAATTTGCTCATTTCAAATTATGGAGGGAATTGACTATGCCAAATTCATAGAAGAAATAAAGTTTACAAAAGAATGAAAATAGTAGATTAAAATTGTTAGTTAGAATTTAGAGTTAGTAGTTAGAATAACTAAGAATAACTGATATAATGATGCATACTTATTAAAACTAGAATAATTCACTGTTTCACTCAGGGAGGTGTGATTGGAATAAAAATTGGATGGGTGTGCGATTTGGACCAATCAGAAGACAGCTGTAACCCTAACTACTCTTTCACACGCCTGGACGCTGTCTCCCAGAAAAACAACGTGTCTCCAGGATACAACTTCAGGTGATAAACACCAGCCAATCACAGCACTCATATTGCACATCGGCCAATCACGGCACTCATACTGCACAGCGGCCAATCACGGCACTCATACTCCACATCGGCCAATCACGGCACTCATACTGCACAGCGGCCAATCACGGCACTCAAACTGCACATCGGCCAATCACGGCACTCATACTTGCACAGCGCATCAGCCAATCACAGCACTCATTTTCTGCTGTAAGGTATGCCAAGTACTACAAGATGGAGAACGGGACAGAGTATCGCACGCTGCTGAAGGCTTATGCCATCAGGTTTGATGTCCTGGTCAATGGCAATGTGAGTATTCAAAAGGAACTACATCTACCATAAACACTTGCTATCTGTCTGCATGTCTTTTTTTTAACATGCTGGTAAATTCAACATGCTGGTCAAGCAATTTCCAAGATGAATCTGTTTTGAAACTATGCTGTTTTTTATGAGCCCTGCAATTGCTTAAATGTGTTGATAAGCAAACACTTTTGGTGGCCTGTAGCGTAGTGGTTAAGGTGTATGACTGGGACCTACAAGGTCAGTGGTTCTAATCCTGGTGTAGCCACTATAAGATCTGCACAGCTGTTGGGCCCTTGAGCAAGGCCCTTAAACCTGCATTGCTCCAGCGGAGGATTGTCTCCTGCTTAGTCTAATTAACTGTATGTTGCTCTGGATAAGAGTGTCTGCCAAATGCCATTAATATAATGTACTTAAAGAATCAAATGATCAAGGTAAAAGTAAAATACCTAAATATGAAACTACAGCCCATAGTCACATATTATATAGACTGTTCACATGCTGTTGTGAAAAAAGGCATGTGTTGCAGGACAGCAGTGAATGGTGAGTATGTTTTGGACAGAAAAGAGGTGAAACACTTTTAGATGTGCAACTGTTCCTTCCCAGGCTGGAAAGTTCAACATGATCCCAACTCTCATCAACATGGTGGCCGCCTTCACTTCAGTCGGAGTGGTGAGACTCAACGCTGACATTAATAATAAAAATCAGCTGCTGTTCTTACAGTAATGCCGTTTAATGTGCTTGGTCTATTTAGTGCAGTCAGTGTTCCAGTAATTGACATTTTAAATTAAATCTATACTCTTCTCTGTAATTGGTTGCAGGGCACAGTTCTTTGTGACATCATCCTTCTAAATTTCCTGAAGGGGGCAGAACAATACAAGGCCAAGAAGTTTGAAGAGGTACAGAAATAACCAATCAGATTCAACTGTGTGTGACACCCCCTGCCTTTCAGCCAATGGGACCCTGAGCTGCCAGGGCGCTGTAACCCCATTGGTGTACATTCACTATGACCAAACTGGGTGAGACTGGAGGTCTTCTGGTCTCTGTGACTGACTGACTCAAACCCACGCTGGCCTTTCTGGATAATATTGAGGACCATGCCACAGTTTGAGTCCTGGGGCTCATTCCAATAGTTTATTTTTCACATCCTTCTTCCTTTCCTTTCACCAGGGCAGGCGAGGAGAGGAAGCCAGAAAAGGGGGTGAAGACGGGGGAATGGAGAAAATGTGAATTAGGCTAATGGAATGCCCTTGCTCCTTCAAATGTCAGTTATAGATGTGGGAGATATTGATCTTCTGATCGATCATTTATATGTCACGCTGTCCAAAAAATCTTCAGCAAAGGATGCACTCATGTTTCCTTCCTCAAGAAACCTTCATGAACCTTCTAGCTCCTAGCTCCTAGAAGGAACCTTTAACAGATTGGAACTTCCTTGAGGTTGACGGACCTCTATTGGTTTTCGGGTCGGGAAAGGAAGGAGAGAGGGAAAGATAAACTACTTGACAGGAATGAGCCCCTGGTCATGGTGATGCCACTGTTCAGTTTGATCAAATAATATTTTATTTAGTTTGTATGGACTAGGAAAGAATGAAAACATCACTCCTTCGAGCCGGATTCAAACCAGCGACCTAAGGATTAGTTATTTTATCTACAGTCCTCCACTCTACCAACTGAGCTATCAAAGGGTAACAATTAAATCACTTTACTCAGCATCACCCACTTGAAGGTATCTTCACAGGTAGAGCTCCTGTATGTTTGTCACACTGCACTACCACCTGGGCAAGGAGGGCTTTAATCAATTTTCCTTCCAATTGTTTATTTTTACCTCATTTCCTTTCCTTGCCTCATTTCCTTGTTCCTAGCTCCACCCATTGGAGTTGGCAAGGAAAGGAAGCAAGGACAGAGAACTGAGAAAACATGAATTAGGCAAATGGAATGTCCTTGTTCCTTCGTACAACAGTTGGAAGCCACAACAGTTACAGATGTGGCAGATGGGAAGAGGTGGATCCACAGGCTGATTATTCATACATTGCCTCCTATACATCTCCATGAAGGACCGTTTAACAGATTGAAATGGAGAATATGTGAATTAGGCAATGTCCTCGCTCCTTCAAACATCAGCTACAGATGTGGGAGATGCATTGCAGATGAGGAGATGGATGCGCTCATGTTACCTTGCTCAAGGAACCTTCACGAGCCTTCTAGCTCCTAGAAGGAACCTTTAACAGATTGGGACTTCCTTGAGGATGCTGGACTCAATAATCGGGTCAGGAGACAGAGAAGGATAAAATAAGTGACAGAAATGAACCCTTGGCCATCGTGATGTCATTTAGTTAGTCTGCATGGTATAGGACACCTGAGACATATTGATTGGCTTGTTGTGATATTCCAGTGTACATGTGCAATACTTATATATTTTTAGCAGGGGATTAGGCACGTCCCTGGTGGTCTAGTGGTTAGGATTCGGCGCTCTCACCGCCGCGGCCCGGGTTCGATTCCCGGTCAGGGAATGGGATTTTTGATCCATTACATTGTAAATGGTATTAAGGTCTTGCAATTCTGAACACAAAACTGAACTCCTAGGGCATTCTTTGTATTCCTGAAGTGGACAATTATGTTAATTATGTACTGCTTTAGATCACCAACAGATCACTGCCTGAAGGGCCTACAGCTAGAGCTCCCAGCTATATACCACGCTACCCTGACCTACCCAGTCTCTCTCCTTCCCTTTCTCTCTCTCTCTCCTTCCCTCTCTCTCTGCCTCTCTCACTCTCTCTCCTTCCCTCTCTCTCCCTCTCTCTCCTTCCCTCTCTGTCTCTCTCTCCTTCCCTCTCTCTCTCTCACTCTCTCTTCTTGCCTGTGCAGGTTTCCGAGTCCCAGCTCAGGTCCAGTGACTCCAATAGCAACGGGCTGTACAGGAACAGCTGCAGCCAGCTGTCAGTCAAACAGGATGAGAAGGTGTCCAGTGACTCAGGGGCTTTCTCCATTGGACAGTGTGGCTGAGGGGCGGGGCTCTGGGGAAGTGGAGTTTTCTTTCACAGAGGTAAACGTCATGATATTGGAACAGCATAATTCTTTATGACACTGTCTCTTGTGCCTGAACAGTTTTCCCACCACATCAGGGCTTTTATGCACTGCCAGTCAGGGCTGCCAGTAATTCTGGAGTAACTTCCACTGTGAGTATCTATAGCTAGTTATACGTCCTATGAAGTCAATCCTTAAGCGTTAAGCACAACATGGAATTGCAAAGAAAGATAGAGAAATTGAGAGAATGCAAAATCAAATTAAATTACAATGTAAATTTTGATAAAGTAAATAAACACCCTTGTCCAACTCCTCACTCTCCAAGAGATGGAGGTGCTGTTTCACATCTTTTTTCACATCTGTATCTTTATGCTGTCTCTAACTCTGTATGTTACACGCCAGTATCTATATGCCATCTGACTCTGTATGTTACACGCCAGTATCTATATGCCATCTGACTCTGTATGTTAGTCACACGTTTGTATCTCTATGCTATATCTGAGTATGGTACACAACGGTATCTATATGCCATTATTCTCTCTGTGGGTTACACATCTGTATCTACAGTATATGCTATCTCTGGCCAGTCTCAAAGACACCGATTTAGCCTAGTCACAGACCAAATGATCCATACAAAACTCATTTTAGTCCGGGACTAGGCCTAATCTGTGTCTGTGAAACCAGCCCTATATGTTATGCCTCAGTATTCATGTTTAAATCTATATACTCCTGCTAGATATTAATCCTTTATTTATTGGTTGACTTGTATTCATAAAATAAAGATGCTCCAGATGCTGTTTTGTGATTGGTTCTGTTTTGTGATTGATGCTGTTTTGTGATTGATGCTGTTTTGTGATTGGTTCTGTTTTGTGATTGGTTGTAACTACAGAGCTGGAGGAATGCAGGCAGAGCAGCAGGGCACACGCTCCTGCTCATTTAGCATGCATTCCCCACATTCGCCTCTAGATGGCAGGGCTGGGGAGCAAATGTAATGTATACAGCAGCGCTATTCAACTCCACATCCTGCGTGCCACAGTGTCTGCAGGCGTTTGCTTCAACCGTGCGCTACACCACCTGATTTTACTAATTGGCTCCTTATCTGAACCAAGCAGGTACAATAATTAGTGAAATCAGGTGGTATAGATTATGGTAGGAGAAAATACCTGCAATGCTGTGCCCCGCAGGACATGGAGTTGAGTAGCGCTGCAGACACTGTAGGACATGGAGTTCAGTAGCGTGGCAGACACTGCAGGACATGGAGTTGAGTAGCACTGCAGACACTGCAGGACGTGGAGTTGAGTAGCACTGCAGACACTGCAGGACGTGGAGTTGAGTAGCACTGCAGACACTGCAGGACGTGGAGTTGAGTAGCACTGCAGACACTGCAGGACGTGGAGTTGAGTAGCACTACAGACACTGCAGGACGTGGAGTTGAGTAGCGCTGCAGACTCTGCAGGACGTGGAGTTGAGTAGCAATGCAGACTCTGCAGGACGTGGAGTTGAGTAGCGCTGCAGACACTGCAGGACGTGGAGTTGAGTAGCGCTGCAGACACTGCAGGACGTGGAGTTGAGTAGCACTGCAGACACTGCAGGACGTGGAGTTGAGTAGCACTGCAGACACTGCGCAGGACGTGGAGTTGAGTAGCACTGCAGATACTGCAGGACGTGGAGTTGAGTAGCGCTGCAGACACTGCAGGACGTGGAGTTGAGTAGCGCTGCAGATACTGCAGGACGTGGAGTTGAGTAGCGCTGCAGACACTGCAAGACGTGGAGTTGAGTAGCGCTGCAGACACTGCAGGACGTGGGGTTGAGTAGCACTGCAGACACTGCAGGACGTGGAGTTGAGTAGCACTGCAGACACTGCAGGACGTGGGGTTGAGTAGCACTGCAGATACTGCAGGACGTGGAGTTGAGTAGCACTGCAGACACTGTGCAGGACGTGGAGTTGAGTAGCACTGCAGATACTGCAGGACGTGGAGTTGAGTAGCACTGCAGACACTGCAGGACGTGGAGTTGAGTAGCACTGCAGACACTGCAGGACGTGGAGTTGAGTAGCGCTGCAGACACTGCAGGACGTGGGGTTGAGTAGCACTGCAGACACTGCAGGACGTGGAGTTGAGTAGCACTGCAGACACTGCAGGACGTGGAGTTGAGTAGCACTGCAGACACTGCAGGACGTGGAGTTGAGTAGCGCTGCAGACACTGCAAGACGTGGAGTTGAGTAGCACTGCAGACACTGTGCAGGACGTGGAGTTGAGTAGCACTGCAGATACTGCAGGACGTGGAGTTGAGTAGCACTGCAAATACTGCAGGACGTGGAGTTGAGTAGCGCTGCAGACACTGCAGGACATGGAGTTGAGTAGCGC
The DNA here is from genome assembly GCF_963514075.1 of Conger conger. Taxonomy (NCBI): domain Eukaryota; kingdom Metazoa; phylum Chordata; class Actinopteri; order Anguilliformes; family Congridae; genus Conger; species Conger conger. The sequence continues at coordinate 1,374,889 of NC_083765.1, read as the reverse complement.
TGCAGACACTGTGGCCCGCAGGACGTGGAGTTGAGCAGCGCTGGCATACAGCATAGGACAGGGCCCTCACTGCTAATGGGCCTGTTTCACCAAGCAGGATTACTGAGTTATCCAAATAACTGCACTGAACCTGGGCCCTTCCCAAATCTGGAACATAAACACGGACTGAAGTGAAAAGAGCTGTTCCGGGTTTTACTGTAAAAGAGGTGCAGCTAAATCTGCCGTCGGATTAGCAATCCGCAAAGGTGCAAACGCAGGAGGCCTTACAAGGAATGGAAGATGACACTGATTGGTTAAGTGTTACGCCCAAGACACAACTATTTCTTAATTAAGCCACTAAATCCAGCCCTTTTGAGCCGTTAAACTAGCGAAAGTGGAACTGGCCACACCCTAAATGCACTTGCTTCTTGTGCTTTAGATCATGCAGTAAGATCGTTCAAATAGAGCCCAAAACACCAACACTTTCAACTGCACCAAACAGCAATATGCCAACAATTACACTCTGTAGGGATGTGTCTTTCTCTCTCACTCTCTGTACAGTATAGTATCTCTCTGTAATCTGTCTGCATACTTTCTAATCAACACAGGTAACTGCACCTGTCCATACACACATGCACACAAACACACACATACATACATACACACACACACACATACAAATTCCAAAAGAGAAAATTCACCCATCGACTGTATTAGTACCCCTGATTTCCACAGGAGGGTGGTGTCATCTTACCCAAAATCTGTCCCGAAAATTCATTCACAGTCATTCAATACGTAATCTTTTATATGCCCAGACAATTATTAATGAATTACAGAGATAATGATGAGACTGGAGGAGTGAGGGGATGTCTGACAGTTTGACGGAGGTCTTTTGATAGAGCAGCGAGACACGGTGAGTGGGAAACCAACGCGGAGCTGACGCGCGTGTTCGCAGGGTGGAGCAGGGCCGTCTGCGTCAGCGCAACGCTGACACTATTAATAACCATAAAGACATTCTCATCACAGGCCAGCTCCAGCGGGGAAAGGGGAGCAAAGACAGCAGAGGGGAAAGGAAAGAGGCGGAGGAGAGAATGAAAGAAACCGGCCCCCGCCACTTCATCAGAGTGACCAGGAAATGGAGTCTAAAGCCACACAGACGCCCAGCAGACCCAGGGATGGAGGGAGACGGATGTAAAATGGCAGCTGAGCAACTGACAGATAAAATGAACAGATGGATGCATCCATCCTGTACAATGTCTGAAGTGTCAACGGCACACACACAAACCCACACACACTTCAATATACAGTGAGTTCCTTGATTTGACTCTGTACTCCACAAAATTAGATTTGTAATAAAACAATTCACATGAGGTTAAAGTGCAGATTTTCAGATTCTATTAAATTTGCTGTACTCAGACTGGTACATCGTCCCAAAATTACTGATCAGGTCTTATGTTTTATTTCTACCTGGCCTGTCATTTTAGATCTAAAGCGTAAGGCTCCAAATATTGGTGGAACACTGTACACAATCAGCTTGTGGTTCACTCTGCAGTAAGGGTTAGGGTGAGGGGAACACTGTACACAATCAGCTTGTGGTTCACTCTGCAGTAAGGGTTAGGTTGAGGGGAAACAAGGGGAGGCAGAACTCTTCTGGCATTTCCTGGTGAATTCTAATCTGGCCTTGCTGCTGATGAGAGGCTCACATCTTGCAGCAAAGCCTCTCTAATTCTGCTCCCAAAGCCCTCTGTGTCCGGGGCCTCGAGATATTTTCAGCCCTGCGCTCTAGAGACTGCTGGTGATGTTTTTGGGTTTTTTCTTCACAGCTCTTATGATTCGTCTGTCATCAACTGCATTGGTCTGCTGTGTCCACCAGTGCTTTCCTTCTTTTTCAAGACTTCTGAATGTGATATACCTCAATTATTTTTTTCTGTTCATAAAGATTAGTTGTGTTTCCACCACAGTTCATCTCCTCATCTCCATGATGGTGGATGCCTTCAGACTCCAAATGCAATCTCCAAACATGAAGGCTAAAGGCTAAAATCAAGACTAGTTAACGCCTGTCAGTAACCCATTACCTTACTTTATCTTACTGAAAACGAGGGGGACTCAGCTGTTTCTGTAAAATCTTAAAACAGGCGCATGATGCTACCGTAAAATAAGAGCCGACTGTCTGTACTTCCATCTCATGTTCATCTTTTGATCTCAAATCAAAAAGCCTTGAGCGCATCTCACTCCGCTATCCCCAAAGAGCACTGCATGTGACACACAGGGGAATTTACAGTCCCTCCAACAGCAAGCTCAATTCCTTTGTTTTTGCTGTACACTGAAGAGGTCAAACGATATACATGAGATGACAGATCCGAATTTCAACTTTTATTTCCTGGTATTTTTTATCTAGATTTGTTAAACAACTTGTAACATATCACCTTTTGTATCAGACCACCCAATGCTTAGGTGAGCAATAGTATTGGGACATGTGACTGACAGGTGTTTCTTGTTTCCCAGATGTGTCCTGGTTAGATTGATTGGTTAAACAATAAATAGTTCTGAATGTCTTCCCTTGGTTTTAGCCTTGGGTTTGCTTGTGAAGACTGCATTTGTGTTAGAAAAGATAAACCAACATGAAGACCAGAGAGCTGTCTTTGGGAGAAAAGCAAGCCATTTTGAAGCTTAGAAAAGAAGGGAAATTGCACAGGAATTGTGGATAGCTTGTACAACAACTTGAAATGTCCTGAAAAAAAGGAAACTGAGTGCTGAGCCACAGACATTGAACGGGTCGACCAAGGAAAACAACAGCAGTTCATGAGAGAAACATTGTGAGAGCTGTGAGGAAAACCCCCACAGCATCAGTCAGTGACATCACAAACAATCTCCAATGGGGCAGGGGTGAAGGTATCTCAATCAACCATTTGAAGAAGACTTAGAGAGCAGCAATATAGAGGCTATACGACAAGATGCAAACCACTCATCAGTAGTAAGAATCAGAAGGCGAGATTAGAATTTGCAAAGAAGTACAGAGATGAGCCACAAAAGTTCTGGAGCAAAGTTTTATGGATTGACCAAAGTAATGGAGAGGCCAAAGTGTGGAGAAAGGGAAAGGGATCTGCTCACAATCCAAAACATACAAGCTCCTCTGTTAAGCACAGTGGAGGAAGTGCCATGGCTTGGGCTTGCATGGCTGCTTCTGGAGTGCCTCACTAATCTTTATTGATGATGTAGCTCATGATGGTGGCAGCAGGATGAATTCAGAAGTCTACAGAAACATTCTGTCTGCCAACTTAGAAAGAAATGTGTCCAAACTAATTGGGAGGAACATTATGCAGCAAGGGGCGGCATGGATGGTGCAGTGGGTAGCACTGCTGCCTCACAGCAAGGAGGTCCTGGGTTCGAATCCCCGTCGGCCGGGGCCTCTCTGTGTGGAGTTTGCATGTTCTCCCTGTGTCTGCGTGGGTTTCCTCTGGGTACTCCGGTTTCCTCCCACAGTCCAAAGACATGCAGGTTAGGCCGATTGGAGAGTCTAAATTGCCCGTAGGCATGAGTGAATGGTGTGTGTGCCCTGTGATGGACTGGCGACCTGTCCAGGGTGTATTCCTGCCTTTCGCCCAATGTATGCCGGGATAGGCTCCAGCCCCCCTGCGACCCTGATCAGGATAAGCGGGTTCAGATAATGGATGGATGGATGGATTATGCAGCAAGACAATGACCCAAAACACACTGCCAACGAAACAAAGGACTTCATTAGGAAGAAAAAGTAGGTTTTAGACTGGCCAAGTCAATCACCAGACCTTAACCCAATTGAGCATGCATTTCACCTCCTGAAGAGGAGATTGAAGATTGAAAAACAAACAACTGAAAGAGGCTGCAGTAAAAGCATCACAAAAGAAGAATGCAACAGTTTTGTGATGTCAATGGTCAAAGGTGTGTGTGCATGCGTAGCTGTGCATGTGTGCACGTTGTGTGCCTGCGTCTGTGAGTGCGTACCTGCGTGGCACACGTGAGGTTTTGTGCGTGCGTACCTGCGCGTGTGTGAGTGCATGCATACATACAGAAATATACATGTTGTGTAGTAGTGATGTGTTCTGGCTGTGAGAAGCGTTTCCCACCCGCTCCAGTCCCACGGTGCCTTAAGCAGATGGCCTGGCAGGGGACTCCCGCGCACTGAGACCAAGCCAGCTCTGATCCACTGAGTCAGACACAGGCACACGCACCACACACACGCACATACGTCACTCACTCACACACACATACACACACACACACACACATACACGTCACTCACACAGAAACACAGTCTACGCACACAGACATGCACGTCACACACACACACACAAGCATCACACACATGCACACACACACGTAGATAACCAAAATGTAGCACACAAATATAAGCCACTTCAACACTCTCACACCTCTAACACGCAACGGCACACATGCGTCACACAAACACACGGGATCTGTGGAAGACTAAAAAAAGACAGGGAGAAAGAACAAAGGGAGAGTATCAGAGAGAGAGAGAGGGAGAGAGAGAGGGAGGGAGAATATGTAGTGACTGCTTGCAAGAATTACTGAAAATATAAATTAACAATAAATAAAGAAACCCCGAAACACACTCATATGTACACACACAGACACAGAAATGGACACACAAGCATGCACACACACACAGACACACACAAACACACTCACCCAGACACGAGCATGCACACACTCACGTGAACAGACACGAGCATGACACACTCACACAGACACGAGCATGCACACACACACACAGACACGAGCATGCACACACACACACAGACACGAGCATGCACACAGACACACAGACACGTGCATGTCATGAAAAAGTATTTGCCACTTTCCTGATTTCCACTATTATTACATATTTGTCAAAATTAAGGGTTTCAGATTTTGTAATATCTGACAAAGGGAAACTGAGTATACACAAAATATATTTTTAAATTATTATTTAACTTAATGAAGAATGCTATCAAACAACCATATCAATCATGTCTACATGCAATTACCCACTCAGTTACTCAATCAACCAATTAACCTAATTTAATTGATAGATTCAGCTGACTGAATAATGCAAGGCTTGATTGCAGACAGCCCTGTTGAATCTAAACCTCACTCTGTTGAAGCTTTCCCATCAGAGTGAACTGGTCCCCACAAAGTTTCTACAAGCATACTATGCCATGATTATTCCAAAACGTTGTTGAAATATATCAGTGTGGAAAGCCATTTCCAAGACTGGGGCTCCCTTGAAAAGTGAGAGCCATCATCTCCAAATGGAGAACACTGGCAACAGTGGTGAGTCTTCCCAGGAGTGGTCGGCTAGCACAACTCATCCAGAAAGTCACAAAAGATCCCAGAAAAACATCCAAAGAACTGCAGGCCTCTCTCGCCTCAGCTAAGGCCAGTGTTCATGAGTCCACAGTAAGAAAGAGACTGGGCAAATTGGGTTTAATGGGAGAGTAACAAGGCAAAAGCCACCGCATAACCAGGATAAACATCAATGGTTGTCTGACATTTGCAAAAAAGCACCTGAATTGTCCCCAAGCCTCTGGGATAAACGTCCATTGGACAGATGAGTCAAAGGTGAAATATTTTGGATGACACAGGTTCCACTATGTCTACAGAATTTTACAGTAATTTTACATCATACCAACAGTCAAACGTGGTGGTGCCAGTGCCATGGTGTGGCGATCCAATGAGAAAATCAATGAGCTGAACTATGCAGCAAGATAATGACCCAAAACACAAAAGCAAGTCCACAACAAGTTTTGGAGCAGCCTAGTCAAAGTCCCTCTTCAGTGTGGTAGGTTAGGGGGCCTGCTCTTCAGTGTGGTAGGTTAGGGGGCCTGCTCTTCAGTGTGGTAGGCTGGGGGGCCTGCTCTTCAGTGTGGTAGGCCGGGGGGCCTGCTCTTCAGTGTGGTAGGTTAGGGGGGCCTGCTCTTCAGTGTGGTAGGTTAGGGGGCCTGCTCTTCAGTGTGGTAGGCTGGGGGGCCTGCTCTTCAGTGTGGTAGGTTAGGGGGCCTGCTCTTCAGTGTGGTAGGCCGGGGGGCCTGCTCTTCAGTGTGGTAGGCTGGGGGGCCTGCTCTTCAGTGTGGTAGGTTAGGGGGCCTGCTCTTCAGTGTGGTAGGTTAGGGGGCCTGCTCTTCAGTGTGGTAGGCTGGGGGGCCTGCTCTTCAGTGTGGTAGGTTAGGGGGCCTGCTCTTCAGTGTGGTAGGCCGGGGGGCCTGCTCTTCAGTGTGGTAGGTTAGGGGGCCTGCTCTTCAGTGTGGTAGGTTAGGGGGCCTGCTCTTCAGTGTGGTAGGTTAGGGGGCCTGCTCTTCAGTGTGGTAGGCCGGGGGGCCTGCTCTTCAGTATGGTAGGCCAGGGGGCCTGCTCTTCAGTATGGTAGGCCGGGGATAGTTATGAATATCCACAAAGATGTTTTAACTTTGCTTGAATAATAGGCTATTTTAACCAATCATAGCTGAATGTTTGAATACATTATCTCTGTGTATTCTGGACACATTTCTCACAAGGGAAAAGCCAGAGACCCGAGAACCACTTATTCAGCATTAATAATATTAATAATAACACACAACAAATGGATAGGCTACAACAGCAGAAAACTTAAGTCTATTTGTTATTGGTGATCATAAGTAATGTCATGTTTTTTTTTGTATTAGCTATTGTATTGTTGTACTTGGCTTATTCTAGCTGCCAACTGTGGTCTGCTAGTTTGGAAGTTTGATGTATTCTAAGTGAACAGAAGTGAACCTGACCTCTAAATGGTACAATGTTATATATAACACATTTCTTCACTTAAAGCAAGATTATTTTATATTTAATTTTTTACAGTTTCTAAATAATAGAAAAGGAAAAAGACCCCATGCAAAAGTTTGGGAACCCTGTCAGTACTCCTCCTCTGGCAACTATAACAGCTTGCAAACGCTTCCTGTAGCCAGCTAAGAGTCTTTCAGTCCTGGCAGAACACTTTTTCTCATTCTTACACTTATTCTTTGGCCTTGCATGAACAGCATGTTTAAGATCCTTTTTTTCATGCAGGTACTTCACTTCATAAAACTGGGTGAGGAACAGCCAAACTCTGCTTCCAAGGTGAGGTTGCTGAAGACAGTTTAATGTCAGAAGTCATACACCAAGACTGAGCACAGCAACAAGACACAAGGTAGTTATCCTGCATCAGCAAGGTCTCTCCCAGGCAGAAATTTCAAGGCAGACAAGGGTTTCCAGATGTGCTGTCCAAGCTCTGTTGAAGAAGCACAAAGAAACAGGTAACGTTGAGGACTGTAGTGTGCAGAGAAGTCTGGTCAGAAGTGGTCTTCATGCAAGAATTGCAGCCAAAAAGCCATACCTCCGACGTGGAAACAAGGCCAAGCGACTCAACTATGCACGAAAACACAGGAACTGGGGTGCAGAAAAATGGCAGCAGGTTCTCTGGACTGATGAGTCAAAATAATATTTTAATTAATATGAAATATTTGGCTGTAGCAGAAGGCAGTTTGTTCGCCGAAGGGCTGGAGAGCTATACAAGAATGAGTGTCTGCAGGCGACAGTGAAGCATGGTAGAGGTTCCTTGCAAGTTTGGGGCTGCATTTCTGCAAATGGAGTTGGGGATTTGGTCAGAATTAATGGTCTCCTCAATGCTGAGAAGTACAGGCAGATACTTATCCATCAGGCAGTACCATCAGGGAGGCATCTGATTGGCCCCAAATTTATTCTGCAGCAGGACAATGACCCCAAACATTCAGCCAATGTCATTAAGAACTCTTCAGCGAAAAGAAGAACAAGGAGTCCTGGAAGTGACGGTATGGCCCCCACAGAGCCCTGATCTCAACATCATCAAGTCTGTTTGGGATTACATGAAGAGACAGAAGCATTTGAGGCTGCCTAAATCCACAGAAGAACTGTGGTTAGTTCTCCAATCTGCCTGCGGAGTTCCTTCAAAAACTGTGTGCAAGTATAACTAGAAGAATTGATGCTGTTTTGAGTGGTCACCCCAAATATTGATTTGATTTAGATTTTTATTCTGTTCATTCACTTCTTCTGTTCATGTATTTTGTTAATTGATAAAAAGAAACAAACATTTATATTTTTTGGGCGGCCTGTAGCGTCGTGGTTAAGGTACATGACTGGGACATGCATGGTCAGTGGTTTGATCCCTGGTCAAGCCACAATAAGATCTGCACAGCCGTTGGGCCCTTGAGCAAGGCCCTTAACCCTGCGTTGCTCCAGGGGAGAACTGTCTCCTGCTTAGTCTAATCAACTGTACGTCGCTCTGGATAAGAGCGTCTGCCAAATGCCAATAATGGAATGTAATGAAAGCATTCTTATTTTACAGCATTTTTTCACACCTGCCTAAAACATTAGCACAGTACTGTATATAAACTAGGGGTGACCAAATTTTTGCACCTCACTGTAAGATTGCTAACTTCATCCCAAAGTTACTGGTACCTTAGAAAAGTACTACTTCACAAGCAGGGATGAAAAATGGGTACAGGAACCATCCTCCAGGAACTAAAATTACCTCTGGTTCCTGCGGTGGAAAAGAACTTTAGTTCCTGAGTTCTGCATAAAGTTCCTGATTTCCTGAAAAGATTCCTGCGGTGTGAAGCAGGCTGTTGAGGGAAACTGATGGGGCCCTGCGTCATATCGATGGGAGGGAGCGCTGTACATTCACTTTTAACGTCTGCAGAGTTGTTCTGCTATTACTTGCCTCTCCTAGCAGGGGAGCCTGGCAAACATGTGACTGTATATTCATCATCACTAGTATTCACTGTGAAATCTCTCTTGTTCTCTCATCTTCCCCCCCCCGTCTTTCTCTCCTTCCTTGTGCTCTGCGGGGGTTTTATGTGCCATGTGCGCAGTATCATAATAAAGGTGAGTTAAAGCTCAAATCTCTCTCCCTTCCTCACTCTCTCTCTCCCTCTCTGCACTCACACTGCACAGCTCGCTCTCTGCTTGCTCATAGACTGCTCCTTTCACTCGCGCTGAAACTGGCTCCCACACATCACCTCTCCCACTGTGCGCCTTCCACGGCACGTGTGTCCTCCCCCCCAAACCCTGCCGCCCCCCCCCCCCCGACCCTGCCCTCCCTCGCCTCCCTGCGTCGTCAGTCACCTGTGACCACAAAAACAAAATGGCACCACAGATAACTCATCGACATGAGCCATGTTCAGAAGAACAATGACAGCATTCAGAAAAAGAAGAGGATGGTGAATACTAATTCTGGTTATGAATATGTCCCCTCCTCCCTCACTGTTTCCTGTCTCTCTGAATCCCTTCTTAATGCATGTCCTGTGTGGACACTCTGTGCTAACCTCTCTGTTCCTGCTGCTGGTCTTAATGCACGTCCTGTGTGGATGCTCGGTGTTAACCTTTGTAGGGATGTGCCCCTGCTCCTACTGAGAGGCCCCGCATGTCAGATGCTCAGCTGTTGGTGCCACCTGGTCTCTCTCACTCTCTCAAACAGCCCACACAACACACCTACTCTTATCTGTGTGCATGCATGGCGTGTGCGCCATATGTGTGTGTGCGTGTCCATGTGATTGTATCTGTGTGCATGTGTGTGATTGTGTGTGTGTGCATGTGTCTGTATGTGTATACACCCTGGATACTTATTGCTGGGGGATGCTTTTATAAGCACAAAATGCGCACACACACACACAAACAGGCACACTCACACACACAAACAGGCACACTCACTCACACATTCACTCGCACATACAAGTGCATGCTGTCCACTCAAGACTTCCGGCACGATCATGACATTTTTGGTGCCCCTCCCTTTCTCCTCTGATTCATCAGCCCCCGGTCCATATGAGGCACATCCTCAACAGGCTCCAAGCGGGCCAATCAGGACAGCCAGACACACAGCCTATCGCAGAGAGCCAGCCAGTGACATCATAGACTGGTTTGGCGTTGTTAATCGGCCTCCCTGAGTGAAGGAGGGTTGCATGTGCGTCACACCACCACAGACGGGGAGAACAGCCTCCACATTCGCTCCGATCATCGCAGGCTGCTGAAGCGGAGCAGGGCGAGGCTCCAGAAGCTCCCATGATGCTGGTTAAGGTATTGGAGGGCCAGTAGGGGGCACTCTTACCTCGTTTGCAAACAACATAAAACCCCAATTGTCCCAGCATAGTGCAGTAGAAGGTGCCATCAGTTTTATAAGACATGAAACTGAGGCTGACTCACTGTGGTCAGTGCTTGACGTGGGTCGGTACTGAGGCTGACTCACTGTGGTCAGTGCTTGACGTGGGTCAGTACTGCGGCTGAGTCACTGTGGTCAGTGCTTGACGGGGGTCAGTACTGGGGCTGACTCACTGTGGTCAGTGCTTGATGTGGGTCGGTACTGAGGCTGACTCACTGTGGTCAGTGCTTGACGGGGGTCAGTACTGAGGCTGACTCACTGTGGTCAGTACTTGACGTGGGTTGGTACTGAGGCTGACTCACTGTGGTCAGTGCTTGACGTGGGTTGATACTGAGGCTATCTCACTGTGGTCAGTGCTTGATGTGGGTCAGTACTGAGGCTGACTCACTGTGGTCAGTACTTGATGTGGGTCGGTACTGAGGCTGACTCACTGTGGTCAGTGCTTGACGTGGGTTGGTACTGAGGCTGACTCACTGTGGTCAGTGCTTGACGTGGGTTGATACTGAGGCTATCTCACTGTGGTCAGTGCTTGACGTGGGTCAGTACTGAGGCTGACTCACTGTGGTCAGTACTTGATGTGGGTCGGTACTGAGGCTGACTCACTGTGGTCAGTGCTTGACGTGGGTTGGTACTGAGGCTGACTCACTGTGGTCAGTGCTTGACGGGGGTCAGTACTGAGGCTGACTCACTGTGGTCAGTGCTTGACGTGGGTTGATACTGAGGCTATCTCACTGTGGTCAGTGCTTGACGTGGGTCAGTACTGAGGCTGACTCACTGTGGTCAGTACTTGATGTGGGTCGGTACTGAGGCTGACTCACTGTGGTCAGTGCTTGACGGGGGTCGGTACTGAGGCTGACTCACTGTGGTCAGTGCTTGACGGGGGTCAGTACTGGGGCTGACTCACTGCGGTCAGTACTTGACGTGGGTCAGTACTGAGGCTGACTCACTGTGGTCAGTGCTTGATGTGGGTCGGTACTGAGGCTGACTCACTGTGGTCAGTACTTGACGTGGGTCAGTACTGAGGCTGACTCACTGTGGTCAGTGCTTGACGGGGGTTGATACTGAGGCTATCTCACTGTGGTCAGTGCTTGACGTGGGTCAGTACTGAGGCTGACTCACTGTGGTCAGTACTTGATGTGGGTCGGTACTGAGGCTGACTCACTGTGGTCAGTGCTTGACGGGGGTCGGTACTGAGGCTGACTCACTGTGGTCAGTGCTTGACGGGGGTCGGTACTGAGGCTGACTCACTGTGGTCAGTGCCTGACGTGGGTCGGTACTTAGCGGTATGCCGCACCAGCACTTGTATTAAGTTCTTCTCTCTCCGCCCAACTATACTGTCTCCCCACTAAAAGGCAGTTGTAGTTAATCCACCAGCCACTTTGAAGGGAAGGTAGCTGGTATCCGGAACTCCTTCACTCCTCCGGTGACGCCAGCTACTCCCCAAAGCACTCACTGCTGCACTGAGCTCCTTCACGATGCTGTAACCCACAGACATATTCCAACTCACCACAAACCATCATGCAACCACCTGTCCACTTGACCTCGTCCCATCAGCTGTTCTCCGGTCCATATCCGGTGACCTCCTTCCTCATCTGTCCTCCATTATTAACAGCTTCCTTGCCAGTGGTAAAGTTCCCCGACTTTAAACTGGCTCCTGTTACATCAGTTGGTTTTCACCTGTCTGTCTTTACCCCCTTGTATTTTATACTTTGGCTAATCTAGGACTTACAAATACTTTATATTTGTCTCGGTACTGTAGTTCCTCAACTTGGTATGGTTGTTTGACTTGACCTACCTACATATATGCACTGTTTTGTACGTTGCTTTGGATAAAGCGTAAAATTTAATGTAATGAAATAGTCTCACTATTTCCATTACAGTTAGATTGGCAAGCATGATTTTAGCTGACAGTTCCTGTTACCCACTGTAATCATGTAAATATACAGCAGATTAGCATTTTTAGCCAATTTTATAGATCTAGCCTATCATGGTGCAGAGAATGTGGAAGAAATGTTATCTAAGTGACTCGTGGAATGATTGTTGGTGCCAGACAGGTGTGAATATCTCAGAAACTGCTGGTCTCCTTGGATTTTGACACAACAGGCTCTAGAATTTGCAGAGGATGATGTGAAAAAATATCCAGTGATCAGCAGTGCTGCGGGCAAAAACACCCTGTTAAAGAGAGGTCAGAGAAGAAGGGCCAGACTTGTCAAAGCCGACAGTAAGGTGACAGTAACGCAAATAACCACACATTACAATAGTGGTACATGCAGAAGGGCATCTCTGAACACACAATGTGTCAAACCTCTTAAATTGATAGACTACAGCAAAAAATACCATTAAGTCTAAAAAAAGAAGTCTAATAAACACCTTGAACAGTATTGTATGTACGCTAGCTAGTTGTTATATTGACTTTGGCAATTCCAGATGGATCTTAATTCTTTACTCTGCTGTCATTGAATTTAGTCTGGATCTGTTTAGTTGAACATGGCTATTACTAGGTGGTGTGTGTGTGTGTGTGTGTGTGTGTGTGTGTGTGTGTGTGCGTGCGTGTTTGTGTTGGGCGGGGGACATTGCACATTGAATTAAACTGGAATGAACCGGTACGCTGTAGCCTACTGGGACTTCTATGTTTTACCAACACTTATTTCCAATTCAAGCACTGGTCATTAAAATACCTTTGAACTTTTAGGGTATGGGTGTTAAAAATGGTTCTCGAGCAAGATAAGTATTGGGATATTACATCACGAAAACACAGCTCAGTTTCTTTTGGGCAGCTACCGTTTATGTGCAGTAAAAGTTTCAAAGTGTCAGAAACATGGGGCGAAAAAACAAAAAACAAAACCAGAACTTCTGATTGTATCGCTCATGTCCTTCACAAACGTTGTAACATTAGCTCATAAACACCAGAAGCTCATCCGTAGCCATATAGAGAAACACTGGGATAGCTTTACAAACATGAAACGATCAAACGTTAAATCCGACCTAGCTAAGCTAGCTAACTAGTTTTTGTGGTAACGTTACAGTAATAGTTTCCAATAACGCTAGAGCTAGCTAGTTTGCACTGGTTATTCATGTTAATGATGTTGGCATGTTAGCTACAACGTCAGAGGGGTGCTGACAGCTAACGTTAACGTTATATTAGCTAGTTAAACCACATCGTATACATCATATAAATACAACAATCTCGCTCATTTTTCACAAATTCGTTTTATATTCTAACACTGACTTGGTAAAATGACACGAAAACATTGCCCGCTATTCATATTCCTCAATGTCAGTTAGCAGCAGAGCCAGAGCCGTTATTCACCGGGAAGTAAATGCCTTGCTGCTGTGACGTCACGCTGATTTGTCCTAGAATTTGCACGGATTTCAGACTGGATTTCAGCATAGAAATGTTACTTGTCCATGATTTATGAAACGTAGCCACGTAGGCATACGTAGGAACAAATACAGTTATATAAATCTTTGGCATGTTTCATTTATAGATCACAAACATTGTGTGGACCTGATGTTTTAGAACAACCCAGTGAACGCCGTGTTGTTTACCTGACGTTGATTACGGCGTGACTCTGCTAGATCAAGAAGCCTACATAGTACATACCGTTTCGGTGTTTTTATAACGGTTTAAAAGTCTAAAAGCTGTTTAACTACATAAGCCTAACGGGGTAGCCACACTTAAAATGTTACCTGAACCGGACGGGTAGAACTGTGTTTACTATATTTGTATAGGTTAGATTGCAAACGCTAGCAAATCTCCACACTTCTTGTGTAAATATACGGTTTTGAAAACTTTCAAATAAGTTGTCAGACAAGGTAGTGGAGCGGAGAACTGGAGAAGTTTCACGCAAAGTAGATAAAGTTAGCGACCTCAAAATTAAGTCACTACGAGTGGAGTGGTTCGTCGGGTTAGCGTATATCGCGAGAACGAGTGATCGGCCCTGTGTGACGTTGGTCATCGACGCTAGCTAGCTCAATTTAAAAAAATAACCGCCATAATTCGTCTAGGTCTCGCCATAGTAAAGCCGGCAATTTAACGTTCAGTTGAGTTAAGATGAAAATAGGCTTTTTTCGCAAAATCAAACCGATTTTTTAATATATCATTTTAAACGTTCAAACAGATTAAGACGAATGGCAAAGAGAGTAGGGAAGTTCGTTTCTTTAAAAGCAACGATAGACTCACCATCTTGAACCTCTACCTGCCGTAGCTTCCAGGAAGGTATCTCTGAAGTGTGATCCTTGTTGTGCCGCTAACACGCCTGCGCACCCAGCCAGTCAGCCTCGAGAGCAATCCCAAATTCAACTGAACATTTTAAATTGGATTATAAATAAATGTACACCTCAGTCATTTAAGATCGCCGTTAAAGCCCCACTGCACCATTTAGTCCTCTAAACGTGCAAGTGGCTTTCAGGCACACATGATTTGAATTTAGTTTACTTAATTGTTGAAAAAGTAACAGTACTACTTTGATTTAACAGTAAAAACTAATCGGACAAATTGGATCGCTGTAGTAGTGTAGCATGTTTCGGGTTTTAACTGAAACTGGTCAAATAAAGAACCAATACTTGAATAAATAATCCCCAAGGATGGGGGTTTGTTAATTATAATTTGGTGACATCCCCCTGACTTGTTTTTGAATGAAAGTGGTGTGATTGTAAATCTCTCACGGGGAGGGTCTCAGGTCATACAGCTTGTGTTCCCTGGGTTGGGGAGGACTGAGGTTTGTGGTGGAGACTGTCAAACACTCCAACCTGCTCAGGTCTGCTGTGTGGTAATTACAGTTGTGGACAGAAAAAATACTGATAGCCATATTTGTGTGGGAGGGAGAGAGAAAGAGTGAGGAAGAGAAGAAATACTCTTTTTTTTCTTCTTTACCAGGACTGTTTTTAGTGAAAGTTCCAAAAAAGACGGATAAAAGACGAACACGCCCAATCTTTTGTTAAAAGATTACATTTATTGTCTCTTTCACCATTTTCTAAAAGATGACAGCATGTCACGTGTCCGTTCATTCTTGTTTGAAATCCCACAATAGCATTTTCACAGAATACAAAGGAATGAAAAGAAACTAATTCAAAAAAGAAACACGCACACACATGCATACACACACACACACACACACACACACATATACACACAATTTTTCTGTGTACATCTGACTTCAAAAGAGACTAACGAGAGACCACAGGGAGTTAGGGATGTGCCTGTGGCGTGTTGCCATGGTGATTTCGTGGCAGAGTTGGCCCTTGCCGAGCTCACAGTAATGGCCGTGGCCTCCAGCTCTTTGTATCTTGTTCATTCACAGGAGCACACAAACAGCCCGAAGGTGGCAACATTGTAAACCATAACTGAACAAACACATCACTGAGTGAAGAGGTGCACTGACAACTGCTCATCTCTCTCTCCCATTAGCCACTCTCCCCTTCCATCTTTCTCCCTCTTTTTTCATCCCTCACTTACACCTACTACCTTGCACTCCCTGTATCCATCAATTCCTATTGCCCTCCCTATCCTGCTTCCTCTTTATATCACTCTGTATTGCCCTCCTGCTCTCTTTCTTTCTCTATCACTCTCTCTCTCTCTATCCCCCTCTCTATCTCTATCACTCCCTCTCTCTATTCCCCTCCTGCTCTCTCTCTATCCCCCTCTCTATCTCTATCACTCCCTCTCTCTATTCCCCTCCTACTCTCTCTCTATCCCCCTCTCTATCTCTATCACTCCCTCTCTCTTCTCTCTCTCTCTATCACTCCCCTGATTGAGGATACCCTGCAGCTCTGTGTTCTGGATTCAATCAGTGCCTCTAGTGAACTCTGACCTCTGTGTTCTCCACACACAGAAAGATGGAGGGAGAGAGAGACGGAAATAAATAAGCAGGTGTCCAAAAGAGGAAGAAGCGCCCACATTCACACCCACATGCCTCACCAAGGAAACACTCCCACAATCACTAACAGGGTGGGGGGGAGAGAGAGAGAGACAGTGGGAGGGTACAGAGAAAGAGAAAGAGAGTGAGAGAATAAAGAGCAAACTACTATTTAAAAAAAACTGGAAGGATTCCAGAGGAGAGGGGAAGATCTGCCTTTCATTTGCTCATCCTTCCCCTCTTCAGTGGCACCTACACAATTGCCAGTCCGTCTGTCAGAAAACCAGGCTTCACTGACCCTCTGTCTGCCTGTCAGTCTGTCTGTCTGTCTGTCTGTCTGCCAACAAAACAATCTTCAACTGGATCGCACAGCCCACCAAACCCTCTGTCTGTCTGTCTGTCTGTCTGTCTTTATGTGAGCCAGCGTTTCAGTTATTCAGGTGTCTGGTAGCCAAACAGTGTCATGTGATAAGAGTGTCGATCAGTCACTAGATCAGTGTGTCAGTCTGTTAGCTGTAGTGTCCATCAGTATATCTGTCTGTATGTCTCACAGAGGCTTTGTGTCAGTCAGTCCCCCTGATCCTGTCCACTCCAGCCCAGTTATTCTGGGACATTCTCTAGTGTCCAATTTCAGGGTTAGGATCAAACAACAAAAAACACTGAAGAAAAATTCAAAAGCAAAATGTACAGATAGTTTACTGTATTCCCATAAAGAAACAATACATACAAGAATGAGAAAAGATGTGCACACTGACTGTCCCAAATCCCACACAACACTGTCGTTCGTTATTTTCAACACCTTCAGCCTTGAGCCTAGGCCAACAGCAGAGACATGTGGTGTGAGCATATGACACCGTGCTGTAATCACCGCTGTCTGTCTGTGTGTGTAAGAACTAGCCGCATATTTACAGGCTGCGCATGTGGTGTTATGTTCTGGAATGAGCCACAGTTTCTCCTTTCTCTGTTATTCTGGGCCAGCCCTGTCGTTCCTGTCTGTGTGTGTGTGTGTGTGTGTGTGTGTGTGTGTTTCTGCATCTCTCACGCTCACCTCTCTCTTTCTACTCTTCTTTCTCCACTGGTCTCTCTGTCATATCTCCTTCACTTTTCTTCATCATCCTCATCTTACTACACTTCTCAAGGTCTGCAACTCTGTATAACCTCCATCCTTCTCTCTCTCTCGCTGTCTCTGTTTGCATATTGTTGAGTACAGTATTAGTGTCACAGTCCTGAGCTTCATCTTGCCCTCTCTCATAGCCCTGAGAACAGGTACATTCTCTCTATACTGTGAATGTGTGCGTATGTGTGTGTGTGTGTGTTTACATGTTGCACAGCAGTGATATTTGTTGTTGTTTGACTGAAGAGCAGCCGCTATTAAGCTGGCAGGCTGGAGCAGGAAGGGAGAGTGTGAGGAAGCGAAGTTAACAAGTTAGTGCCGAAGATCTGCTGTCAGTGCCATCGCCGCGGGGAACCTGTTGCCCTCGAAGACGCCTTATGGCTGCCCGTGAACGGCCCACGGCAGCAGTGCCGGTGTGGAGACTAGCGCTAGCGCGAATCTAGGAACTTCCACAACCGCCTGCCCCTTGAGCCCGCTACAGCCAAGGCACAATCCCCCGCGGCTAGGCTAGGCTAACTAGCATCAATGCTAACTAACAATTAGCACTAGTAATAACAGTAGCAGAGGTAGCAGCAGTAGCAGTATGTTACAGTAGTGGTACATTAGCGGAAAGGAAAGAAGAGATCCACAGAACAGGAGTGAAGTAGTCATAGCTGTAGAGCTGGCACTGGCGTTGGCAGGGAGGTCATAGGGTTAGCAGTAGCTGTAGCACAACTAGAAAGCAGGGGTCACAGTACCACGGATGCTGTTACACATCAGAGTCGTTTCTGTGAAAGCAGAAACACTAAATGCTGAAGAGCATTATAGTTTAGAATCTTTTAAAAAACAGTAACAATCCGAAGCTGACTGATATTATTCTTCTTGTACTTGTATTTGTGCTTTACCATGAACCCCACCAGGCTCCCTACTGCCCTCTACTGTATTGTCTGCAGCACCACAGCACCACCCAGTGGTATGGAGGTCTAGGAGGGTGTGGTGGGAGGGGGTAACCTGAAAATGGTCAAGATACAGGTGTGCAGAAGTCATAGAGGGTAGAAAGGGAGCACAGTTTTGAGAGATGGGGTGGACGGTGGAAGAGGACCTCCCATCAGAGGAGAGAAGGGCTTTCGGCTGCAGGACAGGACTCAGCCGAAGAGTAGATGGATGGACAGAGCGAGGAGGGAGAGGGAAACAGCGAGGAAGGAGAGCAGAGGTGAGGAGGAGGAGGAGGAGGGAGGAAGGCCGGGCGAGTCGTAGCCGGGCGGGCACTCCAGCTCGAAGCAGCGCACCGAGGCGTCCTCGCTGCCGTAGTTGGCCCAGTACTCCTCCGGGTCCAGCTTGGGCAGGGCAGCCTCCTCCTCAGCCAGCTCGTATTTGGAGGGGAAGGAGGCGGCGATGGAGGTGGAAGGCCCCACCAGAGGCTTGACAGCGAAGGGGAAGGCCTTGACTGCCTCTGAGGTCTTGGCGTAGGAGGACTTGGTGGAGGCAGCGGCCTTGGCCTTGGAGAACCACCAGCGGGTCTTGGTGCTGAAGGTGGTGGTGGTGGTGCCGGCCAGGGAGCCGGGGTCGGGCAGGGGGCAGAGCGCGAAGTCCATCTCGCGCAGGAAGCGCAGGTCCTGGCCACGGCGGGGGGACGGCGAGGAGCAGAGCAGCTCGGAGCTGGACACGCGCGACTGGCGGAAGAACTCCCAGATGGGCCGGGCCTCGCAGCCACAGGACCAGGGGTTGGCGTTCAGCCGCAGGAACTCGATGGACCCGACGTCCCGCAGCGCCTGCCCGGGCAGCTCCGCCAGGGAGTTGTTGAAGAGGAAGAGCATGGTGAGCCGGCCCAGGTCGCGGAAGGACTTGCGGTGGACCTGGCGCACGCGGTTGTCGTGCAGGAGCAGCCGGTCCAGGTTCACCAGGCCCCTGAACACGTTCTCGGACAGCGTGCGGATGCGGTTTCCGTGCAGGAACAGCTGGCTGAGGTTGACAAGGTCGGAGAAGAGGTCGTCCTGCAGGAAGTGCAGCTGGTTCTCCTGCAGGTAGAGGAACTGCAGGCTGTACAGCTTGCGGAAGATGTCGTGGGGCACGGCGGCCAGCCGGCAGCGGTGCATGTGCAGGCTCTGCAGCTTCTCCAGGCCCCGGAAGGCCCCGCCCTCCAGCCGCTGCAGGTGGGGGTTGTCCCCCAGGTCCAGCTCCTCCAATTCCCTCAGCTCGCTGAACGCCCCAGCCTCGATCCAGGTCAGGTTATTAGAGTACAGCCACAGCACCTGGGGAGGGGGAGGGGGGCAGGGGAGAGGGGGGAGAAAGAAAGGGATACAGAGTAGGGAAGAAGATGATTAGTAAAAATATAACCAAAGCATCATGTGACATTGTTGTTTATATGTTGACCAGCAGATACTAACAAACCTTCAACCAGAGAGGAGGGAACTAATTAGTGAAATCAGCTGTCGTAGTGACTGGTTGGAATGAATACATGCATACTCTCAGCCCTCCATGGCACATGATTGGGTGCCACTGATGTAGACCAATAAGGACACAGGTACACAGGTATGCACAGGTATGCTCACCTGTGTCTGGAAGCCAAAGGAGTCGACCCTGAGCTGGACGATGCGGTTGTTCTGCAGGAAGACACGCTGCGAGTCGTATGGCACCCCTGCTGGCACGGAGGTGAAGTTCTGCGACTGGCAGCTGACCGTCATGGGGGAGGGGTAGCACACGCAGAGGCGAGGACACCCCCGCACTGCGCTGGGCTTCACCAGAACCAGCCACAGCACCAGCCACAGGGAGAGACCACCTGGGGAAGGGATGGGGGAGAGGGGTTAGACGTCTGACCTGCTACTGCTCTGACACAGTTATTAAAACACAGATACAGTGGGAGAGAGAGACACAAAGAGAGAGTGAGAGAGGCATGCTGGAATAACAGTAATTTGGCGAGAGGAGCTATCCACACGGGTGGTGCTGAATGGCTTGGCCCAGATAACGGCCGAGGAACAGCAGCGCGGTGCACGAGCCAGATCACGGAGCTGAACATTGTTCTGGCTCACACAGATAGTCATATTCAAATTATGGTATTGTCATCATTACGCAATTGTTACTTGCTTGGAATTAAAGTTTAGGCTACTACTAACGTGTCGAAAGTTATCACTCACAGCAAACAATACAAACGTAAAGTTACGATCTTCAGTGTCTGCATTTACGTCAGAGCTTTGAAAACCAAAAGAGCTCTGTAACTGACCCCCATAAATTTTTCACAAAGACTGTTCATGTGTTCGTGTATCAGATTACGCACGACAACATTGAAGACAACGACTCAGAATGAATAAATAAAAACGCATTCATCAGCAAGAACAAGATTTTCCAAAGTGCTACTTCTCTGACCCACTCTCAAATAACGCAACACGATTCGTTAAGCGGTCCACGGTTGCTGCAAGAATATTACAAAAACGGTACTGTATGCTGCCCCAGAACTGGAGACTCAATAGCACAGAGCTCTGACGTTCTTAAAACGTCAACTACGTGTCATTTAATTGACATTTTCCACGGCGATGCTTCAAGTATGACTACTAGTGCCAGTCTACAGTTATGCTCATAAGTTTCCGGTGTTTCTTATAATGTTGAATAATAGTGTTCCAAAAGAAACGCGCGCCGAAACTGATATAGCCTCCAGAATGATTATAATCCCGCCTGGGATATTCACACATTTAAAAACATTGGTTTTACGGAAACACCAAATATGCAATATTTCCGAGACAAAAAGTCACTATTAATTTTCATCCACAAACCGAGTAAAGTCATATTGTAACATCCACGTCTCAAAAACTTGATGCGTAAAATCAGTCCACACAAAGCAGCATAATAGATGAGCAGATTAACATCAGCGAACAAATATAAATAAACTCGAAATACTTTCATGCATTTAAAGTTTTTCTAAAAATTGTTTGGTCATTGAATCAAGCAGTGTACAAATCAGGGGATGCGTAATTCAGTACCAAACATGTTTGATGATTTTATATAGAACCAAACTTTCTATAACAAATCTAACTTTGCTAAATTACATTTATAGAAACGTCAATCGTTTCAATGAGTTTAAACACAGCTACACATTGTCAAAGCAATAATAGCATACATTCAAAACATCTTGTAACATTTATTGAGTCTTATCTAACTAGTTGCGGCACGTCCTGTAGTACACTGGATAAGTATCAAGACTACTTAATAAAATATAAATAAGATACATAATCTAAGTATATTTCCAACATAAGCAATGCCTATGTTAATATAAAGAAAACTACATTATCAGCAGCAAATAGAAACAGCGTTAAAATAACTAGGAGAGTAGATCGTGGAAAATAAAATGTCTTAAAACTCACTCTTGAAGTTACGAGTGCCGAAACGCCGGGAGCTCCGTGTAGTCGAGCGGGTTTCCATCCTGAACCAAAGCCGAGAGCGAGTTAGCCTGAGGCGGTGAAGAAATGCCTGCTATCTCCGCTGAAGCTCTGGTTTCCAAGTCGGTGAGTCGATTCGACTGAGCGAGTGACGGTGCTGAATCCTGGAGCCTGGTTTATACTCAGCGCCGGTTTGTGCCTACGGTGGTGGGCAGCGACGGAATCTCTCAAACGTAAGCAACGGGGTCAGGCTGGTGCGCGGGCGGGGAGGCTGGAGGGGGGGTTCCGAGGAAACACGTAATGCTAATTATGCAGTTATGGAGGGAGGGAGGGAGGGAGGGACGAAGAGAGAGTGCGAAAGGGAGGGAAGCAACGTGCCCGCGAGTGACTGAGCGCAGAGTAGGACAGGAGGGCGTTGAAGGAGAGAGTGCGAGGCGGGAAAATCTCCATACGCTCGTTTCTTGGCTACAGGAAAAAAACAGCCGTACGTCCTGCTTCGTGCACGCCTCTATGCGTGGCCGACAGGAAAGGAGAACAAATATGTAAGTTATAGAAACAGCAGGAGAGTTGGAGACAAGGAAAGCCACCGTACGCACAGATATATTTATATACAGAAATAAATATTGGGTTAAATTTTGACGGACTAGAAAGTCTCATGTACATAGTTTATGTGTGCATGTATATTATGCCTATACCATTGTATATATTTTATATATTGGAATTTGCAGTAAATATATAGAAATGACTTGTTTTCACGGTCCAAAATCTACGTCCACGGTCCATGTTCCTTCATTTGTAATGATAAACACCATTCGAGCTGTGCGCCTCTGTAAAGCGTCGATTATATGCACCTTAACCTTAATAACACCGTAACGCGCACAATGTGAATATCTGATCCTAGCCTGCGCCAGAGAGAACATTGGGCTTTACGCGCAGCTCTCGGCAGAAAGTGCGACTTCTGGTGGCGCGCAGGGACACATCAATTGGTAAAGATTTGGCAACCACCATTAACAACCAGAGAGCGCCTTTCAAACATTTACAACCCATCCATTTCTTGGCTTACAAACATTGCACCCCATCTCTGTTTCCTGCATAGAAACATTACGCCATTTCATTACAGGCTATTCATTTAGCAGACGTCCAAATCCAGGGGTCTGCATACCTGTCCTGGAGAGCCCCAGACACTGCTGCGGGTCGTGGTTACTCAGCACTTAATTAATCAATTAGAGCAGTTTAGCGGTTTATGACACGTACACTCACGTCACCTGGTTTCTTGGGTCTGAATTGTGTGCTGCAGGGTTGCAGACCCCTGTCATTACATTACATTACATTACATTAGAGGCATTAAACCCTAAACATAATACATTCACCTGGCCTATAGGACGTATAGGAACAAAACAACATCGACATTTCTTGGCAAGGCTATTCATGTACGATCACATAAAGTACAAATGCAAGCAAATTACTTTTTGGGTTTCAGGTTTGACTGAGATGGGTTTTTACCCATGAAAAAGTATTTGCCCCCTTCCTGATTTCCTCTATTACTGCAGATTTTTCACACTGAATGGTTTCAGATATTTTCACAAAATTCATATTAGACAAAGGGATACATTTTTAAATGATTATTTCATTTATGTAATGGAGGAAGTTATCAAACACCCAAATCACTCGTGTGGATAAAGTATCCTACTTGCCCCCTTAAACTTAATAAGTGGTTACACCACCGTTAGCAGGAACAGCAGCAACCAAATGCTTCATATCAGTCTTTCACATTGCTGGAATTTTAGCACACACCTGTTTGCGGATCTTTAAGGCCCATTTAAGGCCACACTTGGCCTGAAGAACATTGGGAAGATGGGTGTAGTGTGGTGTAGTGTGGCATGTAGTGTGGTGTAGTGTGGTGTAGTGGTGTGTAGTGTGGTGTGTAGTGTGGTGTGTAGTGTGGTGTAGTGTGGTGTAGTGTGGTGTAGTGGTGTGTAGTGGTGTGTAGTGTGGTGTAATGTGGTGTAGTGTGTAGTGTGGTGTGGTGTGGTGTGGTGTAGTGTGGTGTAGTGTGGTGTAGTGTGTAGTGGTGTGTAGTGGTGTGTAGTGGTGTGTAGTGTGGTGTAGTGTGGTGTAGTGTGTAGTGTGGTGTGGTGTGGTGTGGTGTAGTGTGGTGTAGTGTAGTGTAGTGTGGTGTGTAGTGTGGTGTAGTGTGGTGTAGTGTGGTGTGTAGTGTGGTGTAGTGTAGTGTAGTGTGGTGTAGTGTGGTGTAGTGTGGCATGTAGTGTGGTGTAGTGTGGTGTAGTGGTGTGTAGTGTGTAGTGTGGTGTAGTGTGGTGTAGTGTGGCGTGTAGTGTGGTGTAGTGTGGTGTAGTGTGTAGTGTGGTGTAGTGTGGTGTAGTGTGGTGTAGTGTGGTGTGGTGTAGTGTGGTGTGGTGTAGTGTGGTGTAGTGTGGCGTGTAGTGTGGTGTAGTGTGTAGTGTGGTGTAGTGTGTAGTGTGGTGTAGTGTGGTGTAGTGTGGTGTGGTGTAGTGTGGTGTAGTGTGGTGTAGTGTGGTGTAGTGTGGTGTAGTGTGGTGTGGTGTAGTGGTGTAGTGTGGTGTAGTGTGGTGTAGTGGTGTGTAGTGGTGTAGTGTGGTGTAGTGGTGTGTAGTGTGGTGTAGTGGCGTGTAGTGTGGTGTAGTGTGGCGTGTAGTGTGGCGTGTAGTGTGGCGTGTGCTGTGGCGTGTGCTGTGGCGTGTGCTCGTCCCCAGCGTGTGGGCGGATGGCTCTGGTTGGCCAGGCAGCAGCAGGCCGGTCTGGGAGAGCGATTCCGACACGGATCCCCAATATGGACACACGTCAGCCCAGCCTCAGCGAGAGCAGAGATATTACACCCAGCAACTCGTCAGGAGCCGCGTCGCCCTGCTGCACACAGTGGACTCTCTCTCCCTGCTGAAGGAGTGTCTCCACATTAGTGCTGGTTTCTCTGGCATAGCGTTAGTGCTGGTTTCTCTGGTGTAATGTTTGTGCTGGTTTCTCTGGCATAGCGTTAGTGCTGGTTTCCCTGGTGTAGCATTAGCGCTGGTTTCTCTGGCATAGCGTTAGTGCTGGTTTCTCTGGCATAGCGTTAGTGCTGGTTTCTCTGGCATAGCGTTAGTGCTGGTTTCTCTGGCATAGCGTTAGTGCTGGTTTCTCTGGCATAGCGTTAGTGCTGGTTTCTCTGGCATAGCGTTAGTGCTGGTTTCTCTGGCATAGCGTTAGTGCTGGTTTCTCTGGCATAGCGTTAGTGCTGGTTTCTCTGCTGTAGCGTTAGTGCTGGTTTCTCTGCCGTAGCGTTAGTGCTTAGTCTAATCGACTGTAATTCGCTGGATAGAAGCAGCTGGATAACTGTAATGTACTGTGTAATATGTCAGCCCCAGGGCGGGAGTGCGTCAGTCAGTCAGTGGGCCGGAGTCACCCCTACACCCTCACTACACCCTCTTCAAGGGCACAGTGTGCATTAGATCATCAATTAGATCTCTCCTATGAACCCATGACCCATGTTTTTAAACTTAAATCACCACCACACATAAAAAACAAAAAACAAGTGAATATATTACAACAATCTAAGCCACTAAATCCATCCCTTATGAAATACCATACCCTTATCTTATCATTTTAATTAAAAAAAACAACTCATAAAAGCAGAGAGACCTGAGAGAGAAAGTCAATCTTTTGGGGGGTCCTTTATTGCAGAGAGTAATGAAATCCGGCCCTCATCACATATCCCACACAAAACACAATAAAACACAATAAAGTAAATCAAACCATCGCTGTGCAGCCATGAAGTAATAAAAGAAACCAAATCTTGAGAGAGAAAGAGAGAGGAGAGAGAAGTAGAGAGAGGGAGAGAGAGGAGAGAAAAGCAGAGAGAGGGAGAGAGAGGAGGGGGAGATAGAGAGAGAGAGAGGGAGAGAGAGAGAGAGAGGGAGAGAGAGAGATAGAGAGAGAGGGAGAGAGATAGAGAGAGAGAGAGAGAGAGAGAGAGAGAGAGATGGGATAGAGAGAGAGGGAGAGAGTGAGAGAGGGAAAGAGGGAGATAGAGAGAGGGAGAGAGAGAGGGAGAGAGAGGGGAGAGAGGAGATGGGAACAGAGAGGGGCGAGAGGAGAGAGAGAGAGAGGGAGATAGAGAGAGAGGGAGATAGAGAGAGAGAGAGATAGAGAGAGAGGGAGAGAGAGAGAGGGAGAGAGGGGAGAGAGGGGATGGGAACAGAGAGGGGTGAGAGGAGAGAGAGAGAGAGAGAGAGATGGGATAGAGAGAGAGGGAGAGAGTGAGAGAGGGAAAGAGGGAGATAGAGAGAGGGAGATAGAGAGAGAGGGAGAGAGAGAGAGAGGGAGCTAGAGAGAGAGGGAGAGAGAGAGAGGGAGAGAGGGGAGAGAGGGGATGGGAACAGAGAGGGGCGAGAGGAGAGAGAGAGAGAGGGAGATAGAGAGAGAGGGAGAGAGAGAGAGGGAGCTAGAGAGAGAGGGAGATAGAGAGAGAGGGAGAGAGAGAGGGAGAGAGAGAGAGGGAGAGAGGGGAGAGAGGAGATGGGAACAGAGAGGGGCGAGAGGAGAGAGAGAGAGAGGGAGAGAGAGAGAGAGGGAGATAGAGAGAGAGGGAGCTAGAGAGAGAGATGGAGATCATGTTCTGTATGTGGGAGGAGAGGTGCCCCAGGGGTCATGCTTGGTCCACTGTACAGAGCCTCTCTGGCTGGAGCCCAGGATGGATCATTTCAGCATTATCTGCTCAAGCTTCTGCCTTTATTTCCCCTGTCTGATATTTTATCTCCAAAAATGTCTCTCTCTCTGTCTCTCTCTCTCTCTCCCTCCCTCCCTCTCCCTCTGTCTCTCTCTCTATTTCAGATTTAGTCCAGTAATGCTTTATTGGCACCACTGCCTGTAGATATACGGCCAAAAGCAATTAACAGTGAAGAAGACATGCAGGATTAATATAGCGGCAACATTAGCCAAAGAAGAGGTAACAGGTAGCAAGAACCATGCTGATATTACTGCTAATTTCAATGCCCCCCTTCTCTCCCTCCCACTCTCTCTCCCTCTCTCTTTCTCTCCCCCCTCTCTCCCTCCCTCTATCCTCACTGTCTCAGTACCAGTTTGTGAGATTTCTGATATAAGCTTGTGAGTCAGTGGCTGCTGGTCTGTGGTCCACATGCCCTGAAACGCCAGTGAAGGGAACTCCCAAGAGCTGAACCATACACCCCCTACACTACCCCCATACACCCACCCTACACCCCTACCCCCCCACACCCCTACCCCCCCTACACTACCCCCATACACCCCCCCTACACCCATACACCCCTACACTACCCCCATACACCCTCCCTACACCCCTACACTACCCCCATACACCCCTACACCCCTACACTACCCCCATACACCCTCGCCACACCCCTACCCTCCTACACTACCCCCATACACCCTCCCTACACCCCTACACCCCTACACTACCCCCATACACCCTCCCTACACCCCTACCCTCCCTAAACTACCCCCATACACCCTCCCTACACCCCTACCCTCCCTAAACTACCCCCATACACCCTCCCTACACCCCTACCCCTCTACACCCCTACACACTCCCTACACTACCCCCCTACCCCCCTACAAACTCCCTACACTACCCCTCTACCTCCCTATACCCTCCCTAACTCCCCTACACCCTTCCTACCCCCTCTATCCATCCATCCATTTTACATGTTGACTCCTTTGTTTTCTGTCTATTTTTTTATAATAAAAAAAACAAAGAATACAGTATCACAAAATAAAGAAATAAAGTAGACACACAACTATTTAGTAATAAAAATTAATCTTAGGCAAAATAAAAACAAATGTTTGCATGTATGTTCAGGTTATGCTTGTGACTTCAGATGTTTGCAAAGCAGTGTGTGTGTGTGAGTGTGTGTGTGTGTGTGTGTGTGAGTGTGAGTGTGTGTGTGTGTGCGTGGGTGTGTCTGTGAGTGTGAGTGTGTGTGTCTGTGTCTGTGTGTGTGTGAGTGTGTGTGGGTGTGTCTGTCTGTGTGTGTGTGTGGGTGTGTGTGTGTGTGTGTGTGTGGGGGTGTGAGTGTGTGTGAGTGTGTGTGTGTGTGTGTGGGTGTGCCTGCGTTTTCAGGGTTTCATGGGAAATGTAAGAATAGATCAGGACGCAGCACCTCGTCACCACGGACTCATTTATTTATTTCTCTCTCTCCTCCTCTCTTCAGACCTGCCACTCTCTTGTTCACATTTTTTTTTTATAAATAGCAGCAAGACTGAAATCAGAGATGACGCAGGCTGGCAAGAACAGAGGACTAACACAGAGAGAGAAAGAGAAAGAGAGAAAGAGAGAAAGACAGAGAGTTTTAAAGGACATGTCGTTTATTGAGATAGAACATGACTGTGTACCAAACGTGTGGTGGCACTTCTTGCTGTAGAAATGCTCTTCTGGGGGCGGGGCCAGGGAGAGCTGCTTGTTTATGCTCTCACGTGAAAACTAGGTGAGCCGAATCCCTTACCTGATCAAAATAAAATCTAAATAGTGTTGAATGACAAGGAAAAACCGGCTCTCCAGGACCGGGGCTGGGGACCCCAGCACACCCTGCGGCTCTCCAGGACCAGGGCTGGGGACCCCAGCACACCCTGCGGCTCTCCAGGACCAGGGCTGGGGACCCCAGCACACCCTGCGGCTCTCCAGGACCAGGGCTGGGGACCCCAGCACACCCTGCGGCTCTCCAGGACCAGGGCTGGGGACCCCAGCAGACCCTGCGGCTCTCCAGGACCAGGGTTGCTGTACAGTAGTTAGGTCTGGAGCTCATGAGATACAGTGAATCTCTCCTCACTCTGATTGGTGCTTCTGTATGTATGTAAGACCATAAAAGGAATCTCTCTCTGCTCTGATTGGTGCTCATGTACGTATGTAAGACCATAAAAGGTCTCTCTTCCCTCTGTGGAAAAAACAAGCTCACCCACACATCCCTTCAAAAAAAGTGCTAGCGAAGATTCATCTGACAGCAGACGGAAGACCTTCCCTTTTATAGAACAGTGACAACTGAACACTTGTGTGACACATTCTAAACACCGGCTAAACAGAGGGCATGCGGAGGCTGTGTGTGTGTGTGAGTGAGTGTGTGACATGAGGTTGTGTGTGTGTGTGTGTGTGTGTGTGTCATGAGGTTGTGTTTGTGTGTGTGTGTGACATGAGGTTGTGTGTGTGTGTGTGTGTGTCTGTGTACATGTGACATGAGGGTGTGTGTGTGTGTGTGTGTGTGTGTCTGTGTACATGTGACAAGAGGTTGTGTGTGTGTGTGTGTGTGTGTGTGTGTGTGTACATGTGACATGAGGGTGTGTGTGTGTGTCTGTGTGTGTGTGTGTGACATGAGGTTGTGTGTGTGTGTGAGTGAGTGTGTGACATGAGGTTGTGTGTGTGTGTGTGTGTGTGTGTGACATGAGGTTGTGTTTGTGTGTGTGTGTGTGACATGAGGTTGTGTGTGTGTGTGTGTCTGTGTACATGTGACATGAGGGTGTGTGTGTGTGTGTGTGTGTGTCTGTGTACATGTGACAAGAGGTTGTGTGTGTGTGTGTGTGTGTGTGTGTGTGTACATGTGACATGAGGGTGTGTGTGTGTGTCTGTGTGTGTGTGTGACATGAGGTTGTGTGTGTGTGTGTGTGTGACATGAGGTTATGTGTGTGTGTGTGTGTGTGTGTCTGTGTACATGTGACATGAGGGTGTGTGTGTGTGTGTGTGTGTGTGTGTCTGTGTACATGTGACAAGAGGTTGTGTGTGTGTGTGTGTGTGTGTGTCTGTGTACATGTGACATGAGGGTGTGTGTGTGTGTCTGTGTGTGTGTGTGTGTGTGACATGAGGTTGTGTGTGTGTGTGTCTGTGTACATGTGACATAAGGGTGGGTGTGTGTGTCTGTGTGTGTGTGTGTGTGTGTGTGTGTGTGTGACATGAGGTTGTGTGTGTGTGTGTCTGTGTACATGTGACATAAGGGTGTGTGTGTGTGTGAATGGGTGTGTGTGTGAGAGAGAGTGATGAAGAAGAGAGGGATGAGAGGAGGTAGAGAAGAGAGGGATGGGAGAGGAGATAAACAGAGATGTGTCTGGTATAGGAGTCTCACCGATGTTCCCCTGCTGACAGTTCTGATTGTTCAGGCACAGACAGCATTTCAGCAGCTGACGGTTTACTGGCTTACTGAGGATCATCTCTACTTCTGATTGGAAGCCCACTAAACAGTTATAATCCCAATTGATTCTACTGTAAATCAGGCATAATACTACCAAAACCAAATGCTCCTGAACAGTCTCATCCACCACCACCACCCCTCCTTTAATTCCCCAGAATTCAACTAATATACTAATAATACCAATACCTGAATATACAGGTAAATATACAGGTACAACATTAGTGTTAATATACAGGTACAATGTTTGTGTTAATATACAGGTACAATGTTAGTGTTAATATACAGGTACAATGTTAGTGTTATTTTACCTGGCAAAGATCCCTGGGAGATCAAAACTTTATCTGTTCTGTTTTTCTGTGGATCTATTAAACTGTTTTCTTTTTGCTCGCATCAAACCTTTTTTAAAACTTTTTATGGCAATAACAAACAGGTCAGTTTTCCTGCATCAAAGCTGGTGTAATGTGAGTCTCGCAGACAAGTAGAGAATCTGCTAGCTGGCTAGGGTCATTATTATTAGGTTACTTTTACTAGGATTGTCTTTGCTAGGATGGCTTTATTGCTATGTAAACTGTTTATTGTTGTTCATACATAAGTGTATGCTTTGTTATTACTAGCGTTGTTTCCGAAAAGAGTTTTATAGAAATAAGACTTTGTCATCAGATTAATCTACAAGGCCCAAGTCCTTATCTTTGTGGTCATTCCTAGCACTAGCTATACTCTTCAGCGTTATGTCCCTGGTTCTGATTTGCACTTTACTGAACATCACTCTGGATAAAAGCATCTGCTAAAGGACTGTAATGTAAATGCAAGGTCATGACCTGTGGTCTCAATCAACACAGCAGCCCACGTCCGTTCAGGGTGAAATCAAACGTTTCCGTTTATTGAAAAGGGAGAGGACTCTGATTACAGGTTTGTTGTTGTAGCTTGTTCTTGCAGAGCAAAGTCCATCACCCCCGACCCCCCCACACTCACGACAGCCATCAGAGAAACATCCGGATCTTTCTCCTCTTCCTGGCTGGCTCCGCATGGGGGCGCAGAGAAAAGAGCAAGAGGAAAATAAAAGAAAGGAAGAAGGGGAGGGAGAGGAAAAGGAGGGAAGCAGGATGAAGGGAGAAGTGAAAGGATGAGGAGAAGGGAGACGAGACACTCCTCTTTTCAAATCTATTTCTGCACTCCATTATTGGCCATATAATATCAGCATGAATATGCACACGTGTGGATATACATATTCACAGTTGTTACTCAGTATAATTATTCTCATTCACATGATATATTCAGTGTTACATATTCTGCCCTGATGTGACTTGGTTGTGACTTGGTAATGGCCGATGGAGTTGGACTTGGTTGAAGGTTGTTGTTCAGCACTGAATCAAGCTGCACTGTTGTGTGGTCTCCAGGCAGACAGGGGGCGCTGCTGGTTCCTCCACGCCGAAACCCCTCCCGGGAACGAATTCCGCCCAGGGCACCAGGGGGTGGGGTCAGACTGCCAGGTCTGTACCAGGTGATCCACTAAGCTCCGCCCCTCCATCCCCTCCGTCATCTCTTAACCCCGCCCCCTGGCCTCCCCCGCCCCGCCCCTCCCCCTTTCTCCTGCCGCCTCATTGGCTGGTCATGGTGTAGCAGCCGTGCGGGTGCCACTGCATGTCGCGCACGCGTCTGACGGACTGGAACTGCGGGCAGCGGGCGCCGAACTCGTTAAAGTGCCGGAAGTCGCCCTTCTCCAGCAGGTACTGGCTGCCACGGTAACCGGGGTACTGGTAGCCCACCCACCTGTGGCCGTCAGAACATTCAAAAGACACGCTTCAGAAAGTCTGTCCATGGTTCACACTTCCAAATATCACACAGAGCATATTACACTGAATAAGTATGTGCAGTTTTTTTTTTTTTTTACATTTGACATTTTAGTCGTTTAGCAGATTTTAGCTTTCTGTCCAAAGCGAGAGTAAGTGGCGTCGGTTCTGTGCAAACAGAACGATCACAGTGGTGACATCACAAACCAGTTATTAATTATAATACACTTTTCTTATGTTCTTGTGTTATCGATGGGCTGAATGGCCTGTGCTCCTCACCGTGTTCTCATGTTCCCATGCACATGTTGACGCTTATCCTTCATTAACTGCTCATTTTTATGTTCAGCCTTTTACATGGAAACTAGAGGCATTTCACACATTTATCTATCTATAACTCCGATAATCCATATTTAATCCTACAAAATGATTAAAACATAGAGCATAAATAAATATGAATGCCAGTGAAATAAGAATGAGAAAAGAGCTCAGTGCTATGGGTGAGGTCAGAGTGGTATGGGTGAGGTCAGTGATGGTCAGAGTGGTGTGGGTGAGGTCAGTGATGGTCAGAGTGGTGTGGGTGAGGTCAGTGATGGTCAGAGTGGTGTGGGTGAGGTCAGTGATGGTCAGAGTGGTATGGGTGAGGTCAGTGATGGTCAGAGTGGTGTGGGTGAGGTCAGT
Source organism: Conger conger (assembly GCF_963514075.1). Taxonomy (NCBI): domain Eukaryota; kingdom Metazoa; phylum Chordata; class Actinopteri; order Anguilliformes; family Congridae; genus Conger; species Conger conger. The sequence goes on along the minus strand of NC_083765.1, from coordinate 1,342,794 downwards.
GATGGTCAGAGTGGTGTGGGTGAGGTCAGTGAGGGTCAGAGTGGTGTGGGTGAGGTCAGTGATGGTCAGAGTGGTGTGGGTGAGGTCAGTGATGGTCAGAGTGGTATGGGTGAGGTCAGTGATGGTCAGAGTGGTGTGGGTGAGGTCAGTGATGGTCAGAGTGGTATGGGTGAGGTCAGTGATGGTCAGAGTGGTGTGGGTGAGGTCAGTGATGGTCAGAGTGGTATGGGTGAGGTCAGTGATGGTCAGAGTGGTGTGGGTGAGGTCAGTGATGGTCAGAGTGGTGTGGGTGAGGTCAGTGAGGGTCAGAGTGGTGTGGGTGAGGTCAGTGATGGTCAGAGTGGTATGGGTGAGGTCAGTGATGGTCAGAGTGGTATGGGTGAGGTCAGAGTGGTATGGGTGAGGTCAGTGATGGTCAGAGTGGTGTGGGTGAGGTCAGTGAGGGTCAGAGTGGTGTGGGTGAGGTCAGTGAGGGTCAGAGTGGTGTGGGAGAGGTCAGTGATGGTCAGAGTGGTATGGGTGAGGTCAGTGATGGTCAGAGTGGTGTGGGTGAGGTCAGTGAGGGTCAGAGTGGTGTGGGTGAGGTCAGTGATGGTCAGAGTGGTATGGGTGAGGTCACTGATGGTCAGAGTGGTGTGGGTGAGGTCAGTGATGGTCAGAGTGGTATGGGTGAGGTCAGTGATGGTCAGAGTGGTGTGGGTGAGGTCAGTGATGGTCAGAGTGGTATGGGTGAGGTCAGTGATGGTCAGAGTGGTATGGGTGAGGTCAGAGTGGTATGGGTGAGGTCAGTGATGGTCAGAGTGGTATGGGTGAGGTCAGTGATGGTCAGAGTGGTGTGGGTGAGGTCAGTGAGGGTCAGAGTGGTGTGGGTGAGGTCAGAGTGGTGTGGGTGAGGTTAGAGTGGTATGGGTGAGGTCAGTGAGGGTCAGAGTGGTGTGGGTGAGGTCAGTGATGGTCAGAGTGGTATGGGTGAGGTCAGTGATGGTCAGAGTGGTGTGGGTGAGGTCAGTGAGGGTCAGAGTGGTGTGGGTGAGGTCAGTGATGGTCAGAGTGGTATAGGTGAGGTCAGTGATGGTCAGAGTGGTATGGGTGAGGTCAGTGATGGTCAGAGTGGTGTGGGTGAGGTCAGTGAGGGTCAGAGTGGTGTGGGTGAGGTCAGTGATGGTCAGAGTGGTATAGGTGAGGTCAGTGATGGTCAGAGTGGTATAGGTGAGGTCAGTGATGGTCAGAGTGGTATAGGTGAGGTCAGTGAGGGTCAGAGTGGTGTGGGTGAGGTCAGAGTGGTGTGGGTGAGGTCAGTGATGGTCAGAGTGGTATGGGTGAGGTCAGTGATGGTCAGAGTGGTGTGGGTGAGGTCAGTGATGGTCAGAGTGGTATAGGTGAGGTCAGTGAGGGTCAGAGTGGTGTGGGTGAGGTCAGAGTGGTGTGGGTGAGGTCAGTGATGGTCAGAGTGGTATGGGTGAGGTCAGTGATGGTCAGAGTGGTATGGGTGAGGTCAGTGAGGGTCAGAGTGGTATGGGTGAGGTCAGTGATGGTCAGAGTGGTATGGGTGAGGTCAGTGATGGTCAGAGTGGTGTGGGTGAGGTCAGTGAGGGTCAGAGTGGTGTGGGTGAGGTCAGAGTGGTGTGGGTGAGGTCAGTGAGGGTCAGAGTGGTGTGGGTGAGGTCAGTGATGGTCAGAGTGGTATGGGTGAGGTCAGAGTGGTGTGGGTGAGGTCAGTGATGGTCAGAGTGGTGTGGGTGAGGTCAGTGATGGTCAGAGTGGTGTGGGTGAGGTCAGTGATGGTCAGAGTGGTGTGGGTGAGGTCAGTGATGGTCAGAGTGGTGTGGGTGAGGTCAGTGAGGGTCAGAGTGGTGTGGGTGAGGGTCAGAGTGGTGTGGGTGAGGTCAGTGAGGGTCAGAGTGGTGTGGGTGAGGTCAGAGTGGTGTGGGTGAGGGTCAGAGTGGTGTGGGTGAGGTCAGTGATGGTCAGAGTGGTGTGGGTGAGGTCAGAGTGGTGTGGGTGAGGGTCAGAGTGGTGTGGGTGAGGTCAGTGAGGGTCAGAGTGGTGTGGGTGAGGTCAGTGATGGTCAGAGTGGTATGGGTAAGGTCAGTGAGGGTCAGAGTGGTATGGGTGAGGTCAGTGATGGTCAGAGTGGTATGGGTGAGGTCAGTGATGGTCAGAGTGGTGTGGGTGAGGTCAGTGAGGGTCAGAGTGGTGTGGGTGAGGTCAGAGTGGTGTGGGTGAGGTCAGTGAGGGTCAGAGTGGTGTGGGTGAGGTCAGTGAGGGTCAGAGTGGTGTGGGTGAGGTCAGTGATGGTCAGAGTGGTGTGGGTGAGGTCAGTGAGGGTCAGAGTGGTGTGGGTGAGGTCAGTGATGGTCAGAGTGGTATGGGTGAGGTCAGAGTGGTGTGGGTGAGGTCAGTGATGGTCAGAGTGGTGTGGGTGAGGTCAGTGATGGTCAGAGTGGTGTGGGTGAGGTCAGTGATGGTCAGAGTGGTGTGGGTGAGGTCAGTGATGGTCAGAGTGGTGTGGGTGAGGTCAGTGAGGGTCAGAGTGGTGTGGGTGAGGGTCAGAGTGGTGTGGGTGAGGTCAGTGAGGGTCAGAGTGGTGTGGGTGAGGTCAGAGTGGTGTGGGTGAGGGTCAGAGTGGTGTGGGTGAGGTCAGTGATGGTCAGAGTGGTGTGGGTGAGGTCAGAGTGGTGTGGGTGAGGGTCAGAGTGGTGTGGGTGAGGTCAGTGAGGGTCAGAGTGGTGTGGGTGAGGTCAGTGATGGTCAGAGTGGTATGGGTAAGGTCAGTGAGGGTCAGAGTGGTATGGGTGAGGTCAGTGATGGTCAGAGTGGTATGGGTAAGGTCAGTGAGGGTCAGAGTGGTATGGGTGAGGTCAGTGATGGTCAGAGTGGTGTGGGTGAGGTCAGTGAGGGTCAGAGTGGTGTGGGTGAGGTCAGTGATGGTCAGAGTGGTGTGGGTGAGGTCAGAGTGGTGTGGGTGAGGTCAGTGAGGGTCAGAGTGGTGTGGGTGAGGTCAGTGATGGTCAGAGTGGTGTGGGTGAGGTCAGTGAGGGTCAGAGTGGTGTGGGTGAGGTCAGTGAGGGTCAGAGTGGTGTGGGTGAGGTCAGTGATGGTCAGAGTGGTGTGGGTGAGGTCAGTGATGGTCAGAGTGGTGTGGGTGAGGTCAGTGATGGTCAGAGTGGTGTGGGTGAGGTCAGAGTGGTGTGGGTGAGGTCAGTGATGGTCAGAGTGGTGTGGGTGAGGTCAGAGTGGTGTGGGTGAGGTCAGTGATGGTCAGAGTGGTATGGGTGAGGTCAGAGTGGTGTGGGTTTGGTGTGAATCAGTCTCTGTGTGGCGTTTGGGGGAGTGGAGGCGGGCCTCAGTGTTTCCGAGCTGGAATTTTGGGCATAGAGCGTTACTCACGTTCCGCAGCTCACCACGACGCTGCCCACTCTGTCTGTGAATCCGTAGGAGAACAGGCTGGGAACGTCATCATCCATGATCTCCATCTTACGCCCCTTAAACTCGCCAACCTCGTACAGACAGATCTTATGCTTCTCAGGGTCCTGAGGGAGAGGGAGGGAGAGAGAGGGAGAGTGAGTGTGTGTGTGTGTGTGTGTGTGTGTGTGCGTGTGTGTGTGAGTCTGTGTGTGTGTGAATGAGTGAGTGAGTGAGTGAGTGAGTCTGTGTGTGTGTGCATGAGTGAGTGAGTGAGTGCGTGTGTGTGTGAATGAGTGAGTGAGTGAGTCTGTGTGTGAGTGAGTGAGTCTGTGTGTAAGTGAGTGAGTGAGTGAGTGAGTGAGTGAGTGTGTGTGAGTGAGTGCGTGTGTGTGTGTGAGTGAGTGAGTATGTATGTGAGTCTGTGTGTGAGTGAGTGAGTGAGTATGTATGTGAGTCTGTGAGTATGTATGTGAGTGAGTGAGTATGTATGTGAGTGAGTGTGAGTGCCAGTACCATTCTGACGGGTCTGAAGGACAGCAGGTATTCGTTCCTGTGGCAGTTACTCCAGGTGTCCCAGCGGGGGTACTCTCCCTTCTCCAGGATGTACATCTCCCCACAGAAGTTCATCTGCTCATACCCCACAAACCTGAGATATACACACACACACACACACACACACACAGTATTATAAAGGTGTACACACACACATATACACACTCATGCAGACACATATACACACACATACACATGCCCCACAAACCTGAGACAAACACACACACATATACACACTCATACACTCATACACACATTTACACACACACACACACACACACACACACACACACACAAACACACACACTCATACCCCACAAACCTGAGACACACACAGCAGTGTGTGTTATGATTTGAGGTGCAGTATGTGTGCTATAATTATGGATCTGGTGTATAGACAGTGGAAGTGCGGGTGGGTGTCAGAGGGCATGTCACTCAGAGAGAATGGGCGGGGCAGTCTGAGGAAGAGGAGGATGAAGAGTAACTCACGGGCCGCAGTCGACGCGCAGGGAGCGGACTCTGTCCATCCCCATGTCACACACATTCATGCACTCCCCTCCGATCTCCATGCACCGGCCCTGGAAGTTCTCCTGATCGAACACGAACATCTGCGGGAGAGAGAGAGCTGGCGCGTGAGCGTCCTGGTGTAAAATGGCTGCCGTTGCATTAGCCAGGTGGGGGCTGCACACTGGTGGTGGGCGAGAAAATCACTGTAAAGTGTGAGAAAATTGCTCTATAAAAGCAAGGAATTTTAGTTATTACTGTTTTTGGGTCACTGTGGTTTCAGGGTCCTGTGGCATCGGTGTGAGTGTTTTGGGGGGCGTTTGTACCTTGTAGGACATCATGCCCATCTCAGACTTCTTGGTCTGGGCTGTCTTCCCATCGGGCTGCGCGCTGGGCTTGGAAGCCTTCTCTCCCCCTGCGGACATGGTGACTGGAGGAGGGGAACAGGGAGGCGCTTATTCAACTATTAATCGCATAAAACAGATTCAAAGGAGGTGCACAGTACTGTGCAAAGGTTTTGCTAAATTCAGTGCCAAAACAATCCATAAAGGAAAGAAAATACTTTCGAGACAGTTTCAAAACATTTACTACAAAGAGCAGTGGACTGTTAAAAACTAAATCAAATCAATATTTGTTGTGACCACCCTTCACCTTTAAAACTGAATCAATTCTCGTGGGTACACTGTCCTGCAGTTTAGAAAATGGGCTGGTAGGTTGTACCAAACATATTAGGGAACATTTGGCTCTGACTTCTGTCTCTCACAGACAGCCTCAAAACCAAAAAGTGGTCTATTACTTAAGATGTAAATTTATTTAACAAAAAACTACAATTTCACTGTAACATTACATTTTTTGGAAATCTCAAATTTGAGCCAAATTATATTTATAGGTCCCATATGGCACTTATTTTGCTAACTGGTTTATAAAGCTTCATGAATGGATTATGAATGTGCTATAAAACCACAGTGAAAGTCCCCAAAGAAATCCACACAATATCAGCACCTGACATAGGCGCTGGATAAGCGTTTAAAGCGCACAATATGGGAACTATTTAAATAATAATAATAATAGTAATAATAATAATAATAATAATACATTCTATTTGAAGTGGCGCCTTTCTGGACACTCAAGTTCACCTTACATTGTGCAAAATACAAAATAAACATGGTAAAAACATGATACAAAATATCCCATTTAAAATCATCAACAATGATACAATATATCCAATTAAAAATAATTTACAATGAACATACAATTAATATCAAACAAACAGACAGTAGACAGAGATAGACACAACAACATGTAAAGGGAAGGAAACAGTCAGGGGTATGCAAGAGTAAACAGATGAGTTTTGAGAGGTTTTTTGAAAGATGACAGTGACTCTGTATGGCGGATGTGTATGGGTAGAGAGTTCCAGAGCCTGGGTGCTGTAGAGCTGAATGCTCGAGCACCCATAGTAGGCTGTGTAACTCTGTTTGTAATGCCCAGTCATGCTCCACCTGCACCACTCCTTGCACACACGACTGTCAATCAATCAATCAATCAATTCTTATTTGTATAGCGCTTTTAACAAAGGGGCTTTGTGACAGAGCAGCTTTACAGAGAACTGGCCCCCAAGAGTACACCTAGGGCAACAGTGGCAAGGAAAAACTCCCTGGTTAATAGGAAGAAACGTTGAGCAGAACCTGACTCAGTGGGGGAACCCATCTGCCACTGGTTGACACTGGTTTGTTGTGAAAAATGGTATATTAACTGTAAACAGATGAATCACAGTACATAAATGTCCAATCCAAATTAAGTCCAAGCAATATGATTCTGGTCATGTAGAGAGATGGCAGGAACACCAGTGGGCGGCACTGTCAGGCAAGGGGACAGGCTTGGTGCTGTAGCTGAATCAACAGTGACCATTGTCAGCTGCCTTCAGGTCTGGAAAAGGCACTTCCTGTGCTGCTCCAGACTGGCAGGAGCCTAATCAACCTGGTGCTGGTGGACAATGAGACTATGAGAGCCAATCACGTTTCCAAAAACACAGTCACAGTCCAAAACCGATACCAGACCATGGGGCCCATCCACACACTGGAACAGAGCCATAACAGATACCTGACCATGGGGCCCATCCACACACTGGAACAGAGCCTTAACAGATACCAGACCGTGGGGCCCATCCATACACTGGAACAGAGCCTTAACAGATACCAGACCATGGGGCCCATCCACACACTGGAACAGAGCCATAACAGATACCTGACCATGGGGCCCATCCACACACTGGAACAGAGCCTTAACAGATACCTGACCATGGGGCCCATCCACACACTGGAACAGAGCCATAACAGATACCAGGCCGTGGGGCCCCCCCACCCACTGGAACAGAGCCTTAACAGATACCAGACCATGGGGCCCATCCACACACTGGAACAGGTCCTTAACAGATACCAGACCATGGGGCCCATCCACACACTGGAACAGAGCCATAACAGATACCAGACCGTGGTACCTATCCACACACTGGAACAGAGCCATAACAGATACCAGACAGTGGGGCCTCCATAGCTACTTAGCAGGCCCATTGTTATTCTATATTAACCTTTTGAAATATGTACATGCATGCAGAAGAGAAGGAATAATAGGGAGAGAGGACAGGAGATGGATAGCTTAGTCAAATCAACTGTAAGTTGCTTTGGACAAAAGCATCAGGTAAATAAATAATGATAGCACAGCACAGGCAAGTTTATGCTACATCCGTGGAATAAATGTCCTCTACATTCTTCACACATTCATATGCATGCTCTCCCCTACCGTGCCACACCAACACCACCTGCCTCCCTCCCTATCTCTCTCTCTCTCTCTCTCTTCCTTTCTGTTTCCCTCCCTCTCTCCTTCGGACTGTTTAAATTCAATTTCATTCAGTTTTGATGGCACAGCACTTTTTACAGATGACTGTCCCCAAAGACACTTTACAGAGGGACAAAGGGGAAATAGCAGCCCTGAGCCCCAGGCAGCACAGGAGGGAAAACTCCCTCTGGAAAACCCATCAAACAGTGGAGATTCCCATTCCAGATTCCCAACGGGAATAATTTCTGGCAGTCTCTCATCTCACTCTCACTCCCCCGGTCTCTCTTGTCTTACCTGTGTGTGTGTGTGTGTGTGTGTGTGTGTGTGTGTTTGTGTGTGTGTGTGTGTGTGTGTGTGAGTGTGTGTGTGAGTGTGGGGTAGCTGCTTCCCTGTGTGTGTGTGGGGGGGGGGGGGGGGGGTAGCTGCTTACCTGTGTGTGTGTGTGTGTGTAGGAGGTAGCTGCTTACCTGTGTGTGTGTGTGTGTGTGTGTGTGTGTGTGTGTGTGTGTGGGTGTGTGTGTGTGTGTGTGTGGGGTAGCTGCTTACCTGTGTGTGGGATAGATGTGTGCGTGTGTGTGGGGTAGCTGCTTACCTGTGTGTGGGATAGATGTGTGCGTGTGTGGGGTAGCTGCTTACCTGTGTGTGGGATAGATGTGTGTGTGTGTGTGGGGTAGCTGCTTACCTGTGTGTGGGATAGATGTGTGCTCGCTCACAGGCAGTGTGAGCCCATGCCCCTGGCCTGAGTTCTTTTATACCAGGGCGGTCTGTCAGGCGGGATTAACAAACCTGCTGAGCTCACAACACACACAGAATGGAAAGCTCACTCTCATCAAAGAGAGGGAGAGAGAGAGAGAGAGAGAGAGGGGGGGGGGAGAGAGAGAGAGAGAGAGAGAGAGTGAGGGAGAGAGAGAAAGACGGAGAGAAAGGGGCAGAACAGGAGAGTGAGAGAAAGAGGGAGAGAGAGGGGCAGAGCAGGAGAGTGGGAGAAAGACAGAGAGAGAGAGGCAGTGTGGAAGAGGGGGGGCAATAGAAGCAACAGATGAAAAGTGAAAGAAGGAGAAAGAAAGAGAGAAGGGGAGACAGGGAAAGAGGAAGAGATGCCCAGGCTCCACACAGCTCACCGAGCCCCATATCCTTCAGACTAACTCTATGGCGGGATGCACTCAGACAGCCCTTACTGAACACAAGAAACAAAACTAAGCATCTGGAGTTTGTCACACCTCATTGGAATTATGACTGCTATGGTTAGATGAGACCAAAATTGAACGTTTTGGCCATACACACCATTGACATGTTTGGCAGCAAAAGAGGAATGCATACAAGGGGAAGCACCTCATACCTAATGTCAAATATAGAGGTGGGTCATTTATGTTTTAGGGATGTTTTGCTGCCAGTGGTCCAGGGGCACTATTTAAGATGAATGGTTTAATTAATTCAACAAAGTACCAGGAAATACTGGTCAGAAAATCTGGCTGTGTCTGCTACCAAACTGAGACTTGGTTGTATTTACCAGCAGGACAATGACTCCAAATATACAGGGAATGAACCTGACAGCAGTGGTGAAGTCTCCAGCCTTAATTCCCATGAAAACCCTGTGGTCTGAACTGAAGAGGGCAGGTCTTAAACACAAAACCAAGGATATGAATGATCTTGAAACGTTCTACATGGTGGAATGGTCAGATATCCTTCCAAATGTCCAAATGTCCAAATGTACTGTGTCCTCAGAAAGGATTTAGATCCCTTCCCTTTATTGTGTTGTAAATTTGATATTATTAAATGGATAGAAATGCCATTTTGTCAGGACAAAAACCAAGCCATGAAGTCCAAGGAACTCTATGTTGACCTCTGTGATAAAATGCTGGTGAGGCATAGATCAGGTCAAGGGTATAAAACCATTTCTAAAGCTTTGAGTGTTCCCAGGAGCGCAGTGGCCTCAATCATTGTGAAATAGAAGAAGTTCTGGAACCACCAGGACTCTTCCTAGAGTAACCGGGCAAGAAGAGGTGACCAAGAAGCCAACGGTCTCTCTAACAGCTTCAGAAGTCCTCTGCAGAGACAGGAGAACCTCCCGGAAGGACGACCATCTCATCAGCCGGGCCTTCATGGTCGAGAGTTGCCAGACGGAAGTCACTTGAAGAAAAGGCATATGACAGCCAACTTGGAGTTTGCCAAAAGGCATTCAAAGGATTCTATGTGCATGAGGAAAGAGATTCTCTGGTCTGGGCAGCACTATGTCTGGCGTACACCAGGCACTGCTCATCTCCTGGCTAATACCATCCCTACGGTGAAGCATGGTGGTGGCAGCATCATGCAATGGGGGTGCTTCTCAGCCGAAGAGACAGGGAGACTGGTCAGAATTGAGGGAATTATGAATGAAGCCAAATACAAAGAGGTCCTTGAAGAAACCCTGCTCCAGAGGGACCTGAAGATGGCCGTTCACAGACACCTCTCATCCACTCTGACAAAGTTTAAGAGGGTCTGCCAGGAAGAACCGCCCAAATGCAGGTGTGTAGAGCTGGTAGAGATTTACCCAAGAAGACTTGAAGCTGTATTTGCCTCCAAAGGGGCTTCTACAAAGTACTGAATTAAGGGTCTGAATGCTTATATAAATGAGAGATTTAAGTTTTTGATTTTGAATAAAAATGTTTTCACAATGGGGTTCACATTATGGGTTATTGAGTGTAGATTGATGGGTCATTTAAAATGAGATCTACACAATAAAGAGTGCGTGTGTGAAGTGTGAAGGGCTCTGAATACTGTGAATTCCTTCCATATTTATGAAGGGTGCCAATAATTATGGACCTGACTTTACATGTATCATTGCGCACACATGGGCACACACACATACACACATGTGCTCACACACGCACACACACACACACACACACACACACACACACACGCTCACACACGCACACACACACACACACACACACACACATACACACGCTCACACACACACACACACACACACACATACACACGCTCACACATGCACACACACATACATGCACGTACACAGAGTGTGCACATGTAGCTGAGGGAATGCAGCAGATATGTAAAACAGGAAGTGAAGAGGAGGTGTGGAAACACACACTCCCGTGCTCTCTCCCTCTGGAACGAGTGGGTGCAGATTTCAGTGCTGTGTGTTAAGTGCTGATTATGTGGAGAGCCGTAATTCAGCTCCAGCAGAGTGTGAGCCTCTGCCTCCGATCACAGTCGAGAGCCGGCCCTCTTCAGCGCTCTGCACTCCAGCACTTCCTCTCCAGCTCCTCCTCTCCTGTGGAGGCTGACTCCACACACTCGGGAGGCCACAGGACACACCATCAGGATTGAACACAGTCCCGCTGAGACCGACCAGGTCACCGGTGGGCAGAGGCGCTCGTAATCAACAAAACAAACACTTCTAAACACATTTATTTTTATTTTTATTTATTTCAGATTTTTCCCTATTTCTCCCAATTTGGTAGTCAATTGTACCCCATCTAATCCAATTAGAGTTTAGTGAGGGATACACCGCCCACACCCCGTCCCTCAGCGGCTCGAAGGAGAACAACACGCCTTCAAGCCGTCTCGTCTCGTCTCGTCTCGTCTCGTCTCGTCTCGTGATTCTGAGGCGCCTGCGGTGCTGTTGTGCGGCGATCCGCTAACCCTGCCACGCCCCTCCCTCTGATCTACTGACCCTGCCAAGCCCCTCCCTCTGATCTACTGACCCTGCCAAGCCCCTCCCTCTGATCTACTGACCCTGCCAAGCCCCTCCCTCTGATCTACTGACCCTGCCAAGCCCCTCCCTCTGATCTACTGACCCTGCCAAGCCCCTCCCCCTGATCTACTGACCCTGCCAAGCTCCTCCCTCTGATCTACTGACCCTGCCAAGCCCCTCCCACTGATCTACTGACCCTGCCAAGCCCCTCCCTCTGATCTACTGACCCTGCCAAGCCCCTTCCTCTGATCTACTGACCCTGCCAAGCCCCTCCCTCTGATCTACTGACCCTGCCAAGCCCCTCCCTCTGATCTACTGACCCTGCCAAGCCCCTCCCTCTGATCTACTGACCCTGCCAAGCCCCTCCCCCTGATCTACTGACCCTGCCAAGCCCCTCCCTCTGATCCGCTAACCCTGCCAAGCCCCTCCCTCTGATCCGCTAACCCTGCCAAGCCCCTCCCTCTGATCCGCTAACCCAGCCAAGCCCCTCCCTCTGATCCGCTAACCCAGCCAAGCCCCTCCCTCTGATCTACTGACCCTGCCAAGCCCCTCCCTCTGATCTACTGACCCTGCCAAGCCCCTCCCTCTGATCTACTGACCCTGCCAAGCCCCTCCCTCTGATCTACTGACCCTGCCAAGCCCCTCCCTCTGATCTACTGACCCTGCCAAGCCCCTCCCTCTGATCTACTGACCCTGCCAAGCCCCTCCCTCTGACCCGCTAACCCAGCCAAGCCCCTCCCTCTGATCTACTGACCCTGCCAAGCCCCTCCCTCTGATCTACTGACCCTGCCAAGCCCCTCCCTCTGACCCGCTAACCCAGCCAAGCCCCTCCCTCTGATCTACTGACCCTGCCAAGCCCCTCCCTCTGATCTACTGACCCCGCCAAGCCCCTCCCTCTGATCTACTGACCCTGCCAAGCCCCTCCCTCTGACCCGCTAACCCTGCCAAGCCCCTCCCTCTGATCTACTGACCCTGCCAAGCCCCTCCCTCTGATCTACTGACCCTGCCAAGCCCCTCCCTCTGATCTACTGACCCTGCCAAGCCCCTCCCTCTGATCTACTGACCCTGCCAAGCCCCTCCCTCTGATCTACTGACCCTGCCAAGCCCCTCCCTCTGATCTACTGACCCTGCCAAGCCCCTCCCTCTGACCTACTGACCCTGCCAAGCCCCTCCCACTGGAGCAGCGAGCCAATTATGCTGCTCCACGAGAGCCGGTCGAACTTGCTAAACACATTTTTTATCCATGAAATGCTTTTCAAAGCTAAAATGGACAGGGGTGAAGGTATCTCAATCAATTGCTGAAGACTTGAGAGCAGCAATATAGAGGCCTGATACCACACGATGCAAACCACTCATAAGTAGTAAGAATCGGAAGGCAAGATTACAATTAGCAAGTACAGAGATGAGCCACAAAAGTTCTGGAACAAAGTTTTATGGACTGATGAGACAAAGATTAACCTGGTCAAAGTGAGGGAAAGGCCAAAGTGTGGAGAAAGAAGGGATCTGCTCATGATCCAAAACATACAAGCTCATCTGTGAAGCACGGTGGAGGAAGTGCCATGGCTTGGGCTTGCATGGCTGCTTCTGGAGTGGGCTCACTAATCTTTATTGATGATGCAACTCATGATGGTAGCAGCAGGATGAATTCAGAAGTCTCCACAAACTTTCTGTCTGCCAAAGAAATTCATCCAAACTAATTGGATCTTCATCACACAAAAAGACAACAACCCAAAACACACTGCCAACACAACCAAGGACTTCATTAAGGAGAAAACGTGGAAGGTTTTAGACTGGTCAAGTCAATCGCCAAACCTTAACACAATTGAGCATGCATTTCACCTCCTGAAGAGGAGATTGAAGGGAAAAAACCCCCGAAACAAACAACTGAAAGAGGCTGCAGTAAGCCTGGAGAAGAATGCAGCAGTTTGGTGAGTTAATGGGTCGCAGGCTTGATGCAGCTATTGCAAGCAAAGGATACGCTACCAAATATTTAGGGTTATTTACTTTCATTTACTTAAATACTCTCTGTTCCAATACTTTTTCTGACCTAAAAACTGTGTGGTCTGATACCAAAGGTGCTATGTCCTTAGTAGTTTAACACATCTAGGTGTAAATACCAGGAAATAAAAGAGTTCTGAACTCTTATATTGTGTTCATCTTTTTATCTCAACCCCAAATGTATCCAGTGTATTGCAAAAACAAAGGAATTGGCCTCGTTGTTCCAATACTTTTGGAGGGGACTGTAACTTTATTTAAACTCACTGACACTCCCGGTTAGTTACATGTTGGACAGCAGCTTCTCAATATGTGACCCCAGTCAGTAACCCAACCCCTACCAGCCAGACCCTACTGCCCGAACCCTCCAAACCTAACCCCCGCCCCCCCAACCCTAATAGTTGGCCAAAGCCTTTTATCTTCCAGTCAAGGTGCGGTAGCAGTAAAAAAGATAAACAGCATGCTAGGATACATAGCCAAGAGTATTGAGTAAAATTTCAAGGAAGCTATACTACGACTACTGACACACACACACACACACACATATATATATATATATATATATAATTTATTTTTTAATTAATATTACATACACATAATGTAGGCCTTATTCTATGCCACTATCCCCAGAAAACATTAACAGCAGTCAGTGGGAAATAAAAGTTAAGGAACGACATTGTGACAACTGTTCTCTGATTTGAAATGAATGATTGTCATTGACCCCCCGCCCACACAAACACACACACACACACACACACACGGCACGCACGCACACATTCCTATTGTCGCCCGGTCTTTGTGCGCTATATGTCGCACAGTGCTGACCAGCAGGAACATAAGGACTTATCCCTATTGTTGCACTCCCATTCACCGACTGTGCTCGCGTTCTGTCTATAGTTGTGGGGCATTCAAAGGGCTTATAACACTGGCGAGGCCACACTATACTATCTGCTGAATCGGCGGACCCGGCTGCATGGGGAAAAGAGCCGAACTCCGAAAAGAAAGGGAGACGTCACTCGTGTTTTACACACGGCAACCCACAAACACACACACACACAGCCACACAATAAGTATGGAAGTATGGTATACGCGCAGCGTCGGGTATAAAACCGAAGCGCCAGATTCCCACAGCGCTCTACGCAACACAGGGTGCCCATCGCCAGCTACAGAACCAGAGACTACTAACTGTAGGTAAGGTGCCAGTTCAGTGCCGCTAACTAAAGAACGCGAGGCTTCACAATATCCCTCGGTAACAAAATCTAATGTCGTTAAAATGTCGCGTTCTTTAAACAGTTAAATATGTTTATGATACATTTTTGGCGTAAAGGAGCTATTTAATACATTTTTTAACTTGCCTATTTAATTAAATATGCATTATTTTGAATTTGACACAAAATTATGCATTTTACTTCATATAATAAAGTCATATCATGATTTGATTATTAAGATTATGAAATCAATTCAACTGAAGAGAGGAAATTAGAAAACAAGTAAAAACATTTCTGCATTAATTACTAGCATTATTACTGTTATTATTATTATCAAGTTTCCCATCGCTATGGAGTTGAGTGCACGATTAGGGAAGTTTGTGATCACTGGTGTGGTGTATGTGGTTTGAGAGATGGAGTCAGGTGTGACCACCCTCCCTTTACCTGGGAGTCAGGTGTGCTCACCCTCCCTTTACCTGGGAGTCAGGTGTGACCACCCTCCCTTTACCTGGGAGTCAGGTGTGACCACCCTCCCTTTACCTGGGAGTCAGGTGTGATCACCCTCCCTTTACCTGGGAGTCAGGTGTGTTCACCCTCCCTTTACCTGGGAGTCAGGTGTGATCACCCTCCCTTTACCTGGGAGTCAGGTGTGTTCACCCTCCCTTTACCTGGGAGTCAGGTGTGAACACAGTCTGGCCAATCAGCAGCACCAATTACCCAGGATAAAAGAAAACCAGGGCTGGATTTGGATTGGAGGGCCAGAGTTGTTGATTCTTGATTCTTGAGCACTGGAATATCTGTCTGTGACCAATCAGAAGAGTTGCCCTAAACCTGGTGAAGGGGAGAGGAGCCCGACTCCAGGTCACCGGATCCGTTTCGGGGTTTCACACCAGCCTCTCCTCTTAATCCCAGGTGTTAATGTGTGGATATATGACTAAAGGCAGCTGCCCTGTGAATGTGTTACTGAGTTTTACTGTGGTCTAATCTGTGTGCACATATCATCCATACAGCAAATCACCTAGTTCAGTCAGAGCAAATGGTGGAACATATCATGAAATACACAAATTCATCTTCTTCCTCTCTCTCAGGCAAGATGCAGAGGGTGACCAACACACATATGACCCAGCCCATGTTCATGACAGGAATGGGCATGGCTCCTTTCTTCAAGGTAACCTGGCCCCACACACACACACACACACACACACATGCAGACGCACACCCTCTCACACACACACACACACTCAGCGTGATGGGCCTGTGCTCTCTCCCATAGATGACCGTGTTTGAGCAGGAGCACTTCCAGGGCAGGTGTCAGGAGTTCACGAACGAGTGCTGCAACATCCAGGACTGCGGCTTCGACAACATCCGCTCCGTGAGAGTGGAGAGTGGAGCGTGAGTCTGTGTGTGTGTGTGAGCAGTGTGTGTCTCTCTGTGTGAGCACACAAATGAGCCACAGATAAGGAGTGAGGCAAATCTCAGGACAAATAGTTTGGTTTGTGTGTGAGTCTTGGGATCATTGTTTCCGGAGGGCAGATGTGGTCAGATTTCATAATGAAGAGGGCCGCCATTTTGAGTGTTTGAGCAGAAGGCTAATGAAGACGGCAGCCATTTTGAGTGTTTGAGCAGAAGGCTAATGAAGACAGCAGCCATTTTGAGTGTTTGAGCAGAAGGCTAATGAAGACAGCAGCCATTTTGAGTGTTTGAGCAGAAGGCTAATGAAGACAGCAGCCATTTTGAGAGTGTTAGAGCAGCAGGCTAATCCTGCACTGTGCGTGCCTGCAGGTGGGTGGGCTTCGAGCACCATGACTTCCAGGGACAGCAGTTTGTGCTGGAGAGAGGGGAGTACCCCCACTGGGATGCCTACAGCGGGAATCTGGCCTACCATGTGGAGAGAATGATGTCATTCCGCCCCATCTACTGCGCTGTGAGTGTGTGTATGTGTGTGTCTGTGTGTGAGTGTATGAGTATGTGTGAGTGTGTGGAGTATGTGTGTATGTGTGAGTGTGTGCGTGTGTGTGAGTGTGTGAGTGTATGAGTATGTGTGTATGTGTGTGTGAGTGTGTGTGTGAGTGTCTGACAGCCTGTCTCTGATCTCAGTCTCACCAGAGCAGTCGTATGATGATCTTTGAGAAGGAGAACTTCCTGGGGCGTAGCGTAGAGCTGTGTGATGACTACCCCTCCCTGCAGGCCATGGGCTGGTGCAACAACGAAGTGGGATCCATGCATGTGCAG